>NW_005842680.1:299657-302610 GCF_000455745.1 Alligator sinensis | reverse complement strand
GTGTGCTCGCCGTTAAATGTATCACGACGAGTCCCTCTCCCCCCGCCCCCCCCGCAGGTGAGATTACAGCCCCAAATCCAAGCTGCACTTAATGGATTCATCAAGTTTATTAAACTGTGTCGACAGGCACTGTAAATATGCTTTCCCCTCCACTGCGCTGCATTGATCATGGGGTGCTGTAGACCTGAGATAAACTTTCTCCGCATTTCTTTTAATAACTTCCCTCTTGTTGGCTCTAAATGTGACCAGACTTTTGATGAAGAGACTGATGTGACACCAAGAAGCTGCAGCTGCGTCTCTGGAGGGATTAATAAGAGAGGGAAAAAGCACAGGGATCTCACCGCTTCCTCCCCTCCAGACTGCTGTGTTTTGCTCCCCATTTCACTGGGACAGAGCTGCTAATTCGGAGAGGTGCTAAAGGCCGGGACGGGGATGCAGCCCGGCACGGCGCATCTTCCCAGCATCAAAGCTGGCAGGGGAAACCCTGCCTGCATCAGTGGGATCCCATGTGGCAGGTACCCCAGACCGCTGGACTTGATGGGGGCAGGCTGCCAGCATCCCCTAGCCCCGTCTGCCTGTCAGGGGCTGCCCCGGGACCATCTGCTGTGCCCCGCTGTGTAACCTGCTCCTCCATCGGCCGCTACCACTGCAACTGCTTTGGGATAGAAGAGGCCTCTGCAGCGCTCCTTCAGGCGTGAGCATGGCCTGAGCCGGGCAACAGGCCTCGCCCGTGACCTACGTTCCTCTGCTCAGCTCCGCGGCTTGCCCAGCCACACACATGTATGTGCACATGCACACACACATGCACACACACACACGTGTGTGTCAGGCTGGCAGACAGAAAGCTCAGCCTTCTTCTGCCCAGGCCTTATGGCCCCTACCTGAGAGCTGATGCTCTGCTGCCCTCGTCTCCTTCCACCCTCACCCTCCTCTTCCTCTCTTGCCCCCTCCGACTGGCAGCTCCTCACACAGGCGGCTGGGGCGGTCACTGCCCGCTTGAGAGCAGGGCAGAGTGGTGCCCAGCGATGGTCAGCTGCCAAGGGGCCCATTGCTGCCAAGACAGCACATGGGAAATGCTGCCGGACTGGGCTCCCACGGGGCAGGACCAGCCCCCTGGGCACCAGGCAGGCCCCGAGGCCCTGTGCAGGCCCAGCAGCAGCTCTCCATCCTTCCCCATGAGCCTAATGCTGGTAGCAGAGGCACAAGGACCTGCTCTCCTTAAAGCTCCAGCCCCTGGAGTCCTGGGATCACGTCAGCCCCTCGGTGGCACTAAGAGCATCAACCCCCTGGGGACACACTTGCAAACATGAGCCCAGGGGCTCAACCCCACCCCCGAAGGCAACATGCAGTGCCCACACTTACTCCTTTGTGCCACTCCTTGGGTTTGACGCCAGTCTCATGGTCTGTGAGAGGCAGTTTCCTGCAAGTGCAGCCCCTGGGGCTGTCAGTGCTGTGCAGACGGGGGTGCCTGCACCCAAGGGCATCCTGCAGATAAGGCAACCGTATTGCCCGAGTCCTAGGCTAGCACGGGAGGGAGGCGGGGGTGCAGCCATCCCGTTTTCACCAGGAGAGTCCAGCCCTGACAGGTATTCGATCAGACCTCCGAAGCCCGGCTGAGCCTGGGGCAATGGCCACGCAGCCCATCGGCCACGCTCAGCTCCACGGATCCACTGCAAGGAGTGGCCTTGCGCAGGGAGTGCAAAGAGCATGGCCAGGTCACCCGGCAGGCGGTCAGACCACACCGTGCAGGTCACCCCCGTTCTGCCCGTGCTCATCGGGGGGCATCGTCCGGCTTTATTAAATCACCATGACACAGGCAGTGGCAACACATGCCAGCTTGCAGCTCCCGTGACTGGCACACGCGGGAAATCAAGGTGACAGTGATGTATAAGGCTTGAATTCCTCCGGATGCTCCGTCTAGCAAAAGGTATAAATTGGATTATGTTGTGAAATTCTCGATGAGAGGAGCTCTGCCATTTGAGTGGCATTTCCATATTCTGCTGAGCACCGCGTATGCCCATAAAATCTGATCAGTTTTCTCGGTCATCACTTTGTGTATTTTTATGAGTCTATTAAAATGTGATTTACATTTTTTCAATTTTTTCCCCCTTTTCCCTTTAATATGCCCAAGGGATGGGAGAATAGATTGGAGGGAGCCCAAGACCATATGGCCAATTGGATTAGACTCTTCTAAGTGCTCGGCAGAAAGTAATAGGTGTTTTAAACTTGTGTCCCCTGTTCTGGATGCTCGCCTTGCCTGAATTGCAAGACAGCTGCAGGTTGGGGGTTTTTTTCCTTTTAAGCCTTTTGCCGTATTAAGGCAGCCAGTGTGATGACAAGGGGGATGTCTGCCTAAGCCAGTGGTGAGGGCTTGTTTACAATGAAAAGCTGCCTGGCATAGCTATCCAGAACAACTCTTGTGCTCATTCTGTGCCAGCCAGCCACCCTGGGGACACCCACTTGGTGCCCGGGAGAAGGGGGTCTTTCCCAGGCTATTGCACCTGCTGAGGGCATTCTCGCTCTGCCGCATGCACGTCCACACAGGGCCCGCTCTGGAATTGCCCTGGTGCTCTGGACTCGGCCCCCTCCTCCTTCCAGGACTACCCTGCCCTGCTGCACATCTCCCCCTGCCAGGGTCCCTGCGGGATCGCGGGCGCTGGGCAGGTCGTGCTGCGAAGCCAGCAACGTAATGGAGATGCAGCATAATTAAAGGGTGGGACTCGTGGCCACCCGAGGGGGTGGACGCTGGCAGTTTAGCCAACTTCCAAAAGGGACTGGACACAAGTTTGGAGGAAAGGGTCCTCAGGAGCGCGGGAGCGGACTTCCTAGATCTGAAATGCTGGAGGCTGCAAGAGGGAGAGGAGCAGGGGGATGTCCTGGTCAGATCCAGGTCACACTCCCTTTCAGCCTCCAGACATGCTTTCCTTCCCTTGCCATCACTCCCCTGCTGCCA
>NW_005842680.1:298070-299639 GCF_000455745.1 Alligator sinensis | reverse complement strand
GGAATAAGGAAAGAGAAGAGCTGCCCCGACTGCCAGAGGGGTGGGCAAGGAGAGGAAAGGAAACTCGAAGGTGGATGCATCATCTGGGATCTACTCGCGCAGGTCTCGTGGGCACGTGGCCCCCAGGAGCTGCAGGGTGTGTCTGCAGGATCGGGCGCTCCACGTGTCACAGGCCGGGTCTGGGGAACCCCCAAGCTACCACTTCTATTTAAAAAAGGGAGACATGAGACGGTTGCAGAGTTGCTGGCCTTCCCCAGGGGCCAGCAGGGCCCAGAGGTGCTGCCGATGGACGGCAGCAAACGGGGGAGCTCTCTGGGGCAGGAGATTGCTGGTGGTGGCTTACAGCAGGCTCCCAGGCACTGCCCAGAGAAGACCTTCCTTCCTCAGCCCGCGGCCACGCTGGGTGAAGCAGAAAGACCCCGCTCCGCCGCCCCAGCCAGCCAGCCAGCCAGAGGGATGTGCACCAACTCTCAGGCACGTGGGAGAGACTCCTGGCTCCCGGGCTCCCGTGCGGTCTCCGACCTAAAGCAGCCCCCTCCCCACCTCAGCCCCGGTGAAGCGCAGCCCGTGCCCTGCTCGCTGGGACACACTGGTTAGAACAAGCACCGGTAGTGCTTGCTGCTTGAAACCCCCCAAGCATCCAGCCCGGTGGTCCTCAACCTTGTCAGACTCAAACACCCCTGGTAGATTCAAGTCCCCTCCGAAAACGCTGGCTCCGAGCTTCCACTCGTTTTTTGGCTACAGAAAAATAACAGAGCAATTCTTCTGTTGCAAAGACCTCAGACAGAGCACAGCAGGGTGGCATGTTTTTAACCCTCTGGATTCCTATTGGAAATTTCTTGGTTTCTCTTGTGAGCCGTGTCTGTACACCTAGTGATGCTGGCATTGCAGGGCACCCCACAACACCCTTGACAGGATCTCGAGGCACCCCAGGGTGCCTGGGCACCCCGGTTGATAACCGCTGGCCCAGCCTTTGCTTAAATGGAATTAACCCCGTCCCTTCCTGTTCTCCAGTTGTGAAGATAATGACTGCTTAATCTTTCCCTTTTCAGCTCTAGTAAAATGCATTGATGGATCTTCTGAGTCCACGCCATCCGGGTTTTAGTAACCATTTGCACAGGGAGATGCAAGGCACCGCTAGCTGCCAGGTTTGGTTGTAAGGGTATCCTCAGCTACGTAGATTCATAGATGCTGGGGTCAGAAGGGACCTCAGCAGATCATTGAGTCGGACACCCTGCCTGGGCAGCAAAGAGCGCTGGGGTCAGACGACCCCTGGCAGGAGCCTATCCAGCCTTCTCTTGAAGACCCCCGAGGCGGGGAGAGCAGTGTGGCAGAAATGCCCCCGTCGGTGCCCCTCTCCAGAGATCTGTCTCTGCCAGCCTGAGAGGCGGGTGTTGAATCCCTCACAGCGGGGATCTCGCTCCTTGTCTGCAGACAAAAGCCTGGCGCCTGGGAGGCGATGCTCTGGTCACCTGGGTGGGGGGGAAAGGCCCGGCCCTGCGCGCGGGCCCAGGTAGCCAGGGATGCTTTGCAGATTGGACGGTTTGTAGCCAGTATTGGCAGCTTCGA
>NW_005842680.1:286483-295199 GCF_000455745.1 Alligator sinensis | reverse complement strand
GCCTGTGTTCTCCAAGGTGCGCAGAGCCAGAAGTGAGTCCAGAGCCTTGGATGGTGGCAGCGGGAACCCCAGGCTAGCGGGTGTGCTCCAGGGAAGGGGTCGGCCGGACGGGACGCACCCCAGGGAGGCACTCGGAGCCTGGGAGGTGGTCAGGCGCAGGGAGGTGGGCGGCTCAGCACAGGAGCGCCCCCTACGGGCCTGCCACAAGCACCACCTCCCTCAGAGCCCATTCCAAGTTTTGGCCACCCTTACCATGAAGAAGTGTTTCCTGATATCCAGCCTAAAGCTGCTCTCTGTCAGCTGTGTTACCTTGTGACCACGGGGCAGAGCCCACGCGCTGGAGGAGGGACACCAAGCCCAGAAGGGAAGTAGAGGGATGGCAGGTAGAAGTAGCAGGAGCCGCCTCGTCCAGCTGCTCCAGCAGTGAGCGACATGGCACGAGACCTGGGTGCTGCTCCCCGCTGCAACCTGGAGCAATTCGCTTCACCGGTTTCCACCTCCCGCTCTCTGCCTCTCCTGCTCAGTCAAGTCTCTCCGCTGTGTGTGCACAGCGCCCGGCACACGGGCTCCTGTCTCAGCTGGGCACTCCAACTGGTATCACTGCTAATTACTGGGCTGTACTGGAAACTGTTGCTGCAATAGGCAGGTTGCCATTGCCTCCTGCCACTGCCCACGTCCTTGTTGCTAATAACTGGAAAAGAGTGCAAATTCACGACAATTAATTAATTCAATGAATTTCAATTTGCTTTCCTGCTCACCAGTTGTTCATGGGCAGATCGTAATATTCTCCAATTTGTTCACCATTTCATGTCATTAACATGGAAATGGATGGAGCGTGTTGTTACGGTTTGTATGTCTACACCCAAGAGGACACGTCTTTGTCGGTGCTCTGCAGAAACGGGTTTTATATCATTTCCATCAGTTATGAATACAATGATGTGGGAGAAGATGGGGGCGGGGGGGGAGTTTCATGGCGCCGAGGTCACTTGTCATGCACCTTGTACTGCCTTTGTTAGTTACCCAAGTCATGTGACTCTGTCTCTCACTCCTGATTGGGTAACGCATTAAATTAGCTGATACAGTGCACATTGTAAAATTCTAATTTTGGGACAATCAAATAAATTAATGTTCCAGCTTAAAATGTGCCCCTCATAAGTATTTGTGCTTGCAAAGAGTGACAGCTGGAACGCGGCTGGGGAGGGAAGACAAAGGGCTGTGAATGCTGCCGGTGAATCAAAATTCACTCTCAAATTTGAAAGAGTATTTGCAGAAATGTCTCTCTCTGCTATTTGCTCAATTCTTCTAATAACAGGTTGCCAACCAGGTTCAAAGACAGATGAGCAAGCAGACCTCTGAGAAGCATCTGTAATTCTCTTCTCTCCAAAGAGACGGAGGCAGATTAACAGACAAAGAATCAGCAAGAGTGAGGCTTTGCCAAAAAATAATCATTTTCAGATCAAGGCAGCTCGGTGTCTCGATCCTGAGCAAATGGCAGACACGAGAGGATCAGGAGCTTTCATCCCATGACACCAGGGAGAAGAGTTCAAACAACGTTGGTGCAAAAAGAATATTATACTGGATTATTGTCCTCCCCTCCCCTCCCCTCCCCTCCCATCCCATCCAGACCCTCTGAACCTGCCGGCATGCCTGGTCCCCAGAGCCCTCTCTGGCCCTTCACCTTGCTGCCCAACATTATGTGCCCCCCAAAGCAGCACTTAATACCCACACTCGAGTTTAATTGGGGATGAGCAATGTGCGCCTGCCACAGCTGTGTGCAAAGCAGGCAAATGCTGCCATCTATGGAGCATGAACCACAGCCCGCACCGCTGCTCGGCAGCCAGACACATCCCCTGCAAAGGGGCTCCACTCCTCGCTCACGCCGGCTGGTGGGAGAGCACCGGGGTGTGCCACGTGCTTCCCCTGTAGGGAGTGGCACCCCTTTTCCTCCTGCCTGTCCGTGGCTGGAGTGAGAGTCTTGCACCTACACCGAAGGTCACGGTCCCCTTTCCAGAAACTGCGGCACGGAGCAGAGAAGAGACTGGCCACGAAGTGCCCCTGCAAGGAGGCAGGAGCCACACTCAGGAATCAGATCCCAAAGGGGATCCTGAGCCTGCGCTTCATGCTGGAGCTGCCAGAGCTGTAGCGAGACACATGCACCCCTGGGGCACTTCCATGTTGTCCCTGGGGCCGTGGACTATGGCTGAGGAGTGCCTGGGGTGAGCAACAGCTCAAGCCGGATCAGCTGGGGACTTTTCCCCCCTTCCCCAACCCAGGAACATAAGCCATGTGCACCATGACCCTCTGGCAACATCAGGTCCTGGGAGAAGAAGAGCGGGACTAGAAGCATCCTTAGGTCTGCCCAGCCTATGTCTGTCTGTCCAGACTTTGCCACACAAAGGGTCCCTGCCCAGTCCAGCTGCTCTGTTCCCTTTGCACACAACAGGCACTTCTGGTCCTCATCTTTGGGCCACTTACATTTTCAGTTCCCCAAACGGCAGGGCTCAGACGTGAGCGGGGGGACCGTGTCTGAGGTGCAAACAGAGCTGCCAGGGTCCCACACGCTGCACCCGCCTGCGCTGCTGGCCTTCCTCTGTTAAAGACAAGGGGCACACATTGCCTCCAGGCCTTCTGCGCAGGTGCTGCTGGCCCAGGCGTGCAGGCAGGGACTGCGTAGATGAGAGTATGACCCAGAGGCCAAAGGCTTCATCCAGTCACTGGAATTATTTGTAAGGAGCGATGGCAGCCAGAAAGCTGCCTCCGAGGAAGCAGGCAAGTCTCTCTCTCCTTCCCCTGTCACTGCGGCGGGCGGAGAGCAGGGAGCAGAGTCCTGGCGTATCTGTGCAGCCGCCCTGCGTAATCACGTCTGCATCGAACACTGATGAAGAAAAATGTGGGATGCTGTAAAGCGGGAAGCTTTTAAAACCCGTTTTATGTCGGACGTTTAGCACTTCTGATTCCTCCGACAGTGCAAGCCTGTGGAACAAGGCCAGTGGGGGCTGTAAAGTCAGCACTGAAATGATCAGTGAAAGCAGTGGGGACACTGGCTATGGCATCCTCTTGCACCCGGCTGCATGGTGCCCGGTGCTCTCGCAGACACCCATCACCATGACCAGCCGACGTGCGAGGCTCAGGAAAAGAACCAGCGCTTCCCCTTTCCTGGCTCCTCTGCCCGATAAGGGAACCAGGGTGTCTCGCAAGGACCCGTTGCTGACGCATGCAAACCTGGGGACGCAGCGCTGGACCCTTCTATCCCTCTGAGGTGCTCAGATGTCCTGGTGATGGGGTCCCGCGCATGGCCAGAGAGACAAGCGATTCTTTATATGCCCAATGTATTTGTGTGCCCAAATGTAGGTAGAAAATCATGGCCTGAGAGATGTGCCAGGGCCTGCCTTCCACAGGACACAGCCATGTATCAAGCTGTGGCTCTGAATAGTTATTTGACAACTTTACTCTTTTTACTATTTAATAAACCACATAGACTGAGGCAGGGGCCTGGACGGGAGCTGGCAAACACCAGCAGCAGCTTTGTGGGAAAAATAGCAAAAAGTTATCAATGTCTCTCAACTTAAAAAAAAAAGAAGTCATCAGACACCTGGTCAAAAAAACTGGTCCAAAAATGAACATTTTTGGAAGATTTCATAGTTTCTAGTAACTAGGGTCAGGAGGGACCTGATCAGATCATCTAGCCTGACCCCCTGCCACAGGCAGGAATGAATGCTGGGTTCACAAGACCCCAACATTTCTTTTCTCAAAGCTCCTTCTTTCTTCTACGTACATTTAAAAAAACTCATCAAAGACTCAAAATTGGGAATTTCTCCTAGCTATAGCCTGGACAAAGTGTAGACTTCCTGCGGGGACTTCAAACTGGCGGTTCCTGGCTAGAAGGCCTGGCCCCTCCGACAGGCACATTTGGGGTCAGGAAGGAATTTTCCCCCTGGGTAGATCAGTACGAACTGTGGATGATCTGCCTTCCTCTGCAGCAGGGACAAAGGGACGAGATCACCTTCCTGGGATCTCTCGAGTGTACGTTCGCACCTTTGCAGCAGCAGGACGCTGCCCGCCGTGGTCCCCTGCTTTCCCTGTGGCAGGTTCAGGCGTGATGTCTTGTGCTGTGTCAGGGGTGACTAGTTCTGCTGTTAGACAACAGATTTGTAAGGAGTGGTTTGGATAGGGGTGGGCCTGCCTCGGGCGGGAGGTTGGGCTGGATGTGGCCTCGGGAGCTCCCTTCCAGCCCTGCTCCCGGTTCCATGAGCAAGGCTGAGCCCTGGCTGAAAGGAGCAGTGTGCGGCATAACGGGCCCAGTCCTGGCTCCCGCGGCTCCCCATCAGACACCGCTGCAAGGCACGGCTAGCACGAGCCTTCAGCGAGGAGGGCTGAACGTTTGGGCAGCCTCCTGCTGTCTCTTCCCAGCCAAGACCCATAATTAACGCTGCAGACAGGGCCGGGCGCTCGGAGCGCTGCACCCCAGCATGTGCTCAGCCCGCCCGGAAGCCGCCTCGGTCCCCGTATCTTTATTCTGCTTCTGGCCGCCGTGGCCTGCTTCTCTCCTGCAAATGTGGCGGCTGTTTCATGTGTGAACTGCAAAGGATCCCTCCCTGTCATCTTCTATCCATCGCGGTGTGCGTCTGCCCCGTCACCATGGTGCCTGCGCTCGTCCCGCTGCCCCGGGGCTCGTCGATAAGATCTCGCACATCAGACGCCAGATGGATGTCACACAATCGATATCAGGCGAGGCCGCGTTGCAATCACTACAACAGACCCCGGGCCGGATTTTCTTCACAGAGACACTGTCATTTTTCAAGGAGCAAAACGGCAAATTTCGCAGGGCCACTTTCAATGCCTTTTAATGGCCCCTGCCACACAGGCACGGGTGTATGTAACAGGCTGGAACGGCTTCTCGGCCCATCTGACGGAAGAAGGGAAGAATTCCCATACGCTTTTAAAGCCAGTTGGAGCGTTATGTTGACACCTGCCTGGACTCACAGGGTCCCTTGGCAGAACTTGTTGAGGAAATACAACCATCACCCTCTTATCGTTGTCCCAGGAAAGAATAAAAGAGCCAACGTGCTAGGTGCTGTGCGTGCACCAAGAGAGACAGTCTCTGCCCTGACAGCCGCAGTCCAAATAGCCAAGACAGACAAAGGATGTGAAAAAGGAAGCCTGTTATCCGAGGACACTGCAACATGGGGAGAGGAGAAGGGACTTGTCTGTGGTGGCGGGCATAGGTTTAGGGCCCAGCCGAGGTCTCCTGGGTTTCCTATCCAGTGTTCAACCCGGGGAGACTTCCCTTCCTTTGCTGCCCCCTCGAGCCAGCTCTTCAGGGAGGCTTGGCCCAGCTGCGGGGATTCGCTGCTGTGTGTGGCAAGGATTCACTGGCTCTGGGCTTTCCGGAGTCAGTCTGAAGTGGTGGGCACCCAGACCTCCTCTCCCCATCTTGCAGCTCAGCAGTCCCGCTGGAGCAAAACTAGGTGCCTTCCCCTCGGACCAGAGACCCCCATTCCAGCGGCTTCACGAGGCTCTGGGACCTTGCGCTCAAACGTGCCCAGTTGTGATGTCCCTGTGACCATCCCTGCCCATGGCCGCTGCCTGGCCTGAGCCTGGAGGAGGGGCAGGAGCTCAGAGACTTTTGTCCCCACCTGCCCCAAGCCCAGACGCCCTGAGGGTAATCTCGGGAAGCCAGTTCCGGCAGGAGCCCAGCTGCCTTTGCAGGCCAGTGGTTCAGAGATGTTAAAACAGGAGCCAGACCTCTGCGGAGCCTGACTGTGCCCCCGATGCACAGACACGCAGGGACCCACCGTGTCCCAGCAGCAAACTCCCCGGCTGCCAGGCCAGCCGCTCCAGCGGACAACAGAGCAGCGTTTCCTGGCCCTGGAGCGAGTGCGCTCGGGATTACCCCATTACTACAGCACAAAACATGAAGAACTGGATAGGAGCAATACAGGGAGACTTGGCACGTGGCTCTTGCAAGGGCAGAGACCCGTCCCTGGCGCACAGAGGCCGGGGGGCAGCTTCAGAGCGCGGCAGGGCAGAATGGCCTGGAACGGGAAATCGCCCCAGAAGACTACGCGCGGCCACGCAGTGACCTCCCTGCACTTTCTCTGGCTGCGGAAAGGCTGCTGAAAGGCAGAAAACCTGGCTTCTCCTGGACGGTTCATCAAAAAGGGATAAATTACACCAATTAAGTGGGGGGGCCGGGGGAGGAATTATCCACTCTCATTTTCCATCTCAGTTTTTACAACACGTGACTGTAATTTGTTCAGTTTTACTCTTTAATAGCTTCTGTATCCCCTGACGGCTTCCTGCTTGTAAATAGTTGAGCATCACGTTCCACATCCAGAAAACGCTACTAAGTAAAAACCTGAAATCCAATTTTTTTTCAGCTGTGTTGCAATTTCAATTAACATATGCTTAGTTTTGCCCCTGGGAAGACAGGGAGGGGGAGTAAAAATAGGGGAAAGCGACCCAGATAATGAAAGATTCATACTCGTTTTTGTTCAGACAGATAGCACAAGTGCCCATTAAATGCTAAAATTAATTGTTTAAATTATTTTGAGCAGCATTTACAAAAATCACCTTGTCGATACAACTGGGCATTTGGTTTTAAAAGCTCTTGTATTATCTGCATCTTAACATTTCACAACAAACTAATTTGTTCTACAGACATTTTTTTCTCCCCTCCTAGCTTGACCAGAAAGGACGTGGGGGAAATGCAAATGGATCGTTCCTGCGTGTGGGTGCCCTGCTGACGGTGCATCGCCTCGATGTGCAACCGCACGGACACTCGTCTGATGCAGGCGTGCTGCAGGGGACCCCGCGGTCCCTGGGTTGCGGGGACTGCAGCCGCTCTCCCTCCAGTCTGCTCCTCCTTCTCCGGGCTCCCGGGCTGCCGTCCTCCCAGCCGACCCTGACGCGCCTGCCTCTGAGCACAGCCTGGCGCCCGCCCCGACTGGCAAGGTGGTTAATAAGCAGTGCTTTTCTTCTATTCTGCTCAGAACTGTGATGGAAAATACTTTGGCTGGAAGTGAGACAAAAATCAATAGTCCATTCCATTTAACAGGGTGACTGTCACAGTAACTAGATAAAAGTGGATTAGGTGCCTGCGGTTTGGAGACCCACGTAGTCCCGCACTTCAAGTCGGGGGCGAACCTTTATGTGGTGAGGGGATCCCACCTGCCCTTATCTAGTCGGGACCGAGCGCAGAAAGCACGCCTGCGGGACAGCAAGCGTCTCTGGAAGGCAGAAGAGCCATCTGAATCTCCTCCGTCGCCTTCAGACAGACCTGGTTTTCTCAACCCTCGCAATCCTTTTTTTTTTCAATTTCCTTTCCAACTCGGTTACACTCTTAATCGATACTTCACCCACCAGGTTTATTCCAGTGTGTTTCTTCCACAGCAGCACATTAATTGAATTGCCTTGTTGACACTCTGAAATGAATAAACAATTAAATGAAGTCGAAAAGCCCTGGCTGGCGGAGCTGGAAGAGACGTGGGAAGAGGAACGAGCCTGGGGCTAAGGCCTGAGCGTGGGCTCGGGGGAGACGGGTTCAGTTCCCAACTCTCCACAGGTGACTCGGGGCCAGATTTTCTGATGTATTTGGGACGCAGGAACCTAAACGCACCAGCCTGGTGCTTCTAGAAATGCTGTGAGCCCATCCTCACAGGGAGGGTGGAGAGGAGCATTGCTAGATCGGTGCATGGGCTGGGCTCTGTAGATGGAGCCAAGCTCCTAGGGAGCCTCCATGAGCTGGAGGGTCCTGGAGCAGGGATTGCAATTCCCAGCACTGGCACAGGTGGCTTGGGGACCCCCGCTCTTCATGGAGGCCACGTGCTCTGGCCTGCAATGCCCGAGGCAGGCAACCCCTGGAGTGCGTGGGCCTGGTTTCTCCACCCTACAAACCCCACAGACAAAGCAACAAAAGGGTGCCCCAGACACCAGCCCACCAGAGCAGCATCCTTCAGCCCTCGCTGAAGCCCCTGTGATGCCATCAGGAGAGACGGGTCCCGGTCCAAACCTGGCACCCATCACTTCAGCACAGCACAAGCCATCGCAACATGAAGTGAAGGGAGAACCAGAGCCAGGTTGCACGCCCGGGGTCAGGGGGAGAGGAGCCGCCATAAGTCAGGCAGGCACTGTAAGTACCCAGGGAGGTGACAGCTGTCAACTACTATAAAAATTGAGGATGTTAATAATTCTTACCATTTTGCCAAACCATAATGCCTGGGCTGTCCGTCGCAGTGACAGAAGCTATTATAGAGACAAGACTGGAATATTTCAGCAGCAGTCTTGCAGCTGGTAGCATTCACTGTCTCGAATGCATGACACTGATATTGTGAGACCGGCAGCACTGCTGGGAATAGGATATATCGCTGCAGATTAGATTTATTTGCCCTGCATAGATTTCTTCTTAGTATGTTTTAATTAACTGCTGAGATCAGCGAGCTTCCTCCCCCCTCCACCACAAACAAAAAACCAGCCTACCAACTGCATTATTATTATTGCACTTTTCAGCTCTGTCCTGTAATGCACTCTCTCATCTCTGGGATGTGTTTGCATTATTTATCGATACATCGTGAGCCAGAACTCTTCAAAGTCCAGGACCTGGTGTCCCCAGGCAGCACCTCCTGCTCCCCCCACGATGGTAATCACAAAAAGTCAAGCAGTAGCAGCCCCCACTTCATGCCTTCTTGATCCATTTTCCCCATAAAAATGTCAAGGA
>NW_005842680.1:280451-286452 GCF_000455745.1 Alligator sinensis | reverse complement strand
ATTCCTGCTCACAAAGTTCTTTGAAATCTGCAGTGTTTTCACTGAAAACTCAAAAATTTGCAAAAGGACTGTTTTTTTCAAAAGGTCCCCAGCTAGCAAAAAAGACATTTCCAGTCAACCCCCCTCCCAAGGATTTCAAACCTGTGGGCCAGCTCTGGTACGTGCCTCCTAGCTCAGGAGGCCTGCACAGACCCTCTGCCCGTGCATGAATTTTGCCTCCAGGGACTGAAAACCAAGGGCATAAGGAGGTCAAGACGGTCTGAAATTCCCTGCCCCTCGAAACGGGGGAATAAACGAAGGAATTCCTCTTCTCCCCCTTGTGAACCAGGCTGTCTCCCCCACACAGCAAACCCTGTGCTCTTCCTCCTCCAGCATGGCAAGCCACTCCCCGCTCGGAGAAGAGGTCGTTCTAGCTGGATCCTTTATGGGAATGAGTTAAGACCCTGACCCTGAACGTTCCCCTAATGTAAACTTTTTTTCCCCCTTTTGTTTGAGCTGCAAGAAAATCCCACTCTTCTCTTTTCTTCTTAATTTTCACTGAGGTCTCAGCTGGGGCAGGAAGCAGAAACATCACCTTGCAGATAGGGTGGCTCCATTCTCCCGCTGTTCCCAGGCTCAAGGAAACCTCAAAGTACAGCAAGCCTCTTGGCATTAGGACTTATCTGCCTATGCCCCTTGCATACATGCCCAGGAGCCATGACCTGCTCTTCTTGCCATGTGTTGCATCCTATCAGCTGCGACGGGGCTGCTGGAAGTTCAGCACAATGAAAGGGATGGAAACGTGCAGCACAAGAGCAGGAGGGGCAAAACCCCACAACTGCTGGTCTAACCGGCCTGATGGATAAGGAGCAAAGTCACTGGCAGGACTCACACACTGAACCCCACAAACCTCCATGATGCTTCTAGGGGTTCAACTGCAAGGAACCAAGGAGGAGCATGGAGTCATAACCTCCAACCATTTCAGAGACACCTCTTGCAGACTGGGACTGGGCTGCTCTTTAAAGATGAGCTTGGCAGCCAGTGGACTCTCCTCCACATTATGCCCCCTCCAGACAGTGCAACCCCGGGGCGCTCAGGGAACCGCTGCTGTCTGGTTTCACCCGCCCAGGGCAGAGCCAGCGCTTCGCTGTTACGAGTTGGCACAAGTTACCCTCCCTTCGCACCTTCATACTTCAGTCGTCATTTAGGTACAGGCACGTGGGACCCCTGCAAGGTTTATTTCCTCCAAAACCATAGGTTTAATTTGATACGTTTTTATTTGTGAATAAGTCAGCCTGCGCAACACGTTGCCTTGTGCGTGCTTGTGGAAGACAGTCAGGAAGATGCAAAAAAAGCTTCCCGTGTGACAGAAAGTGGGGTGGCTCTCTAGTATGTGTCTCTGTGACAATGTAGCATGCCTCCATTTCCCTGGCTTAATGGTACACTTGTTACCCTGGAAAAAGAAGAGGTGAACTTTGCCCTGACCTGGACCTGGAAGGAAGGGGGGCTCTGCAAGGAGGGGGTTTCGGACCCCCCGCCCTGCACCTCCCAGTACACCAGGGCCTAAGCCACACACAAAACACACCTGCACCCGGAAATCAGGCCCCAGCACATGGAGACTCCCTGCTGCCTCTGGCACTGGGGAGGGACATCAGACACATGCGAGAGACAGGTTTGAAAGCCGGACTCCGTGATACACAGAGAGAGAAGTGGGACAGAGGCGGGTACTGGGGGTCTCTTGCTGCCAGCCAGTGGACTTTGGCCGGGGCTCCAGCACCCAGGGTTGCAGAACAGGCCCCTCCGCCCAGACCCAGTGCCGGAAGAGGTCTGCAGAGGCCACTTCTGCAACCCTGGGTGTTGGAGCCAGCTTCTGATGCAGCACTGGCCTCAGCCTCCAGCCCCACCGCACATTCATGCAGAGAGCACTGGCCACCCCACAGCTTCCCTTGAGCAGCACCTTCCACTGGGGAGCATGTAATGACCCCTCTGCCATGCACCCTGCCCCATCCTGCCACACCAACCTCCCCCAGCGTGTACTCTCCACAGAGCCTGGCAGGGTCCTGCAAGCAGGAGACCCTCAGAGCCAAGCACCACAGCCCCTGGGTCCTTTGCGGGACGTGTCTCTGCTCCACTCAGCCCAGGGCCTGGGGGCAGGCAGAGCCGCAGCCTAAGCAGCTGCAGCTGGGTCAGAGCCCCGCAGGGCAGGCAGGACCAGGGGATGAACCAACCGCCTGCAGCTGAGCACCCGGTGCCCTGCCCCACCCAGGCTGGGTCCTGGGCAGGCAGAGCTGATATGATAGCAGTCCTGCAGCAGCCACTCTGCTTTGGCTCAGAGACGCAGTTGTTGGAGGGGCTCGGTGGGGCTTTCGCAGGCATGAGAGAGAGAAGCGCTCAAGCCATCATGGCAAACATTTGCTGTAGGTCAACAGAGGAGTGTAAACAGGCTGTTGCAGCGTTGGTATCGTTTATATGTTGACACAGAGAAGGGCCAAGATACAAATCTATACAGGACACACTTCCAGCAGGCAGAGGCTGCAGGGCCTGATCCTCTCCGCAGCGCCTGTGCAGCGCCAGCTGTTTCCCGAGCACAATGTGGAAGCTGAAACTCAGCCTCCACGTGCTCCTGCTGTGGGCTGTCCTGCTCCGGACGGGGCTGGGCCGGGTCCCAGGTGCCGCTGGAAGGGACGAGCTGGTCAGCCTGGGCAGAGCCCAGCACGGCCCTTCCTTCCTGTTCCTCAAATCTCAATTAAAGACAAAAGGGACATTTTAAAAATATTGGGTGGGGCTTAGTTTAAAAAATGCATATTGTAGAGACTTTGATAAGCAGCATCCAGCTCCAGTGCAAGGATTTATCCTTTCTTAAAAGCTTTTTTTTCTCCAAAAATAGATTCCACAGCTCTTTACCAACTGCCAACACATGCACCAATTATATATCCACAGTAAATGGCAATTATTTTTACCTGTGACTGAAATGCAGCCAGTTCTGGGGTGAAACAGGGCAGTGACAGTGCACGTACATACTGCATCACTGCTTACACTGTGAAAACAATGCCACTATGAAATAAATAAATGAAAAGGTTTGTGGGGCTGGGGACATTTATGTGAGCTCTGAGTTTACCTTGGAGCGGGAAGGCATCGTCTCAAGTTCTAATTTGATTTGTGTCAGGATGGGTGCAGGGTGAATTCAAGTGCAATTCATACAGTCATTTACCAGGGGCACAAGTCAAGTTACTGGTAACATTCAGCATTCATTGCTCGAGCTTGGTTTGAGTCATGCCCCCTCGCAAGAGGAGACACGACCCGCCTGGCTTTGGCAGCTAGCACTGGGGGATTTTGCGGTTTGCATGTGGGCTGTTTTGAACAACCAGGCGCAATGTGCTCAGGTGAGGGCCGGGAGAGGAAGGGAGATGCAGAGAACTGCACAAGTACTTGGAAGGGAACAAAGGGAATCCTACAAGGGGCTCAGAAAAGCAGAGGAAAGTCAGCAAGTCCCTTGGCTGGTCTCACCCCCTTATTTTGGCTTGATGGATTCTCTTCCCTGCGTAGAGCTCCTTGCCCGTGGAGTCTGTCCTAGTGATGCACAAGGACTTCAGCGGGTGCTAATTCAGTCTTTTTTTCATGCTATGTGCAAAACACATTCTACAACTGCTCATGGAGAAAGGCCCAGGGTCCGTTAATTGAAAACTAATCAGGAGAATAGGTGTGTATGACACTGGCTTGCAGACCCAGAGTGTCAGGGCTGCATTTGGAAAGAGAGATTGCACCGGTCTCTTCTCACAGTGTTAAACAGCCGAGTTCCTAACGGGGTTGCTACCATGGCAGGACAAATACAAAGCGCAAGAAATCCCCTCCCTTCTTCTGTCAGCTGAAAGCCATTTTTGTGTCTAATCACAAAGGGAACCACAGACACCTTGTGATTTTAGCTGTGTCCAGCTAAGATTTTAACCCCCTTAAGAACTGCCCGTGCACCAGCACAGGTGGGTTATTGGTTGCAAAGCAAGAGTCCTCCAACCACAGTCGGGGGGGGGAGTTTTTGGTGGTCCCCTGGAAGCCAGAAACCTCCCACGTTGTCTCCAGCTCCAGTTGTTGGCTGGAGGAAAGAGTTGACCAGGACCACATGGGACACGGTTAAGTCCTGGTGTCTCCGGTGGCTTATCCAGACTCTGCTATCCCTGCGTGCACACGCAGACCTGCTCTCTGAGGGATAGCTCAGGCAACCCAGACCCCCGGCAGGCCCAGCTGGGGAAGCCGATGTGCCACCTCGCCCTAGTCGGTCAGGGAGCGGCAGTCCCCTGTGCACAGGTGGACTCCAGCAAATGCTGGAGGGTGAATCCAGGCGTAAGTGGTTTGCTGTTGCATGGAGTAAATCAAGAGCAAGCACAAGCATTTTCCTTCCCAGAAAGGATAAAGGCCTGGGTGGCCAAGTAGACTGCAGTAGTGACAGGAGATCAGGCATATCTGTCCTTTCCCCATGTAACCCTGGGCTGTTGCAGGAGACATTTCTCCCCCACATATGCCCAAAATGTGTCTTGCCCTTCCTAGTGCCAAGCCATTTATTCGGTCCCCACAGCTCGTTCTACTACAGCCTCCCTGCAAAGATGTGGATCAGGGGGCCTGCTAGCTGGCATCAGCATGGCAGCTCTGTGGCCTGGATGCCTCCTACCCCAGTGCGAACTAGCTCAGGAGGAAGGTGGTGGCTGGGCTGGGAAGGAGCAGATGTCAATCTAAGCAGCTTCATAATTAACAAGCAGAGCAAGAGAAATGATGATAATGGTCTGGAAGGCAGATGAGCTTCAGAAGTGTTGTGTGCGTGTCATGATTTATTGGATGCCCTCCCTCTTTGAGGATTAATATTTATTTCTTATAAAATTTTGATTTTTAGCATAATGAAAATTTTATTTGTCATAAATTAGACATGAAAACATTTATAACTTAACCTCCAGGAAGTGAGCACCAGCAAAGCAGCATTGCAATTAGCAGACAGGTAGGTGACAAAGCTGAGCTGGGTCTGCAGGCAAGGAAGTGGAAAGAGAGGACTGTTCCCTTTGGAAGATGCACTGCTGTCGCTGATGAATGAAGGTGCGGGGCCTGGTGCAGATTTAAATAAATATGTACGATCTGCAGAGATAAAGGGAATATATGCACAGAGAGAATTGGCCTGATCAGATAATGAACTTGTTTTCAGCGATGACGGGAGTGATAGGGACTCCATTAGTGCAGTTGATAACAATAAGCGCGTAGCTCATCTTCTGCAGAAGAATAGCCATAAATTCCAGGCGTGAAAACAAATGGAAAGTAAAAAAAGAAAACTGGATAAAGGATTGATGGGGTCTTTTTAATAGTTTAATCAGTGAAGGGAAATGTTTTAAAACAAACCATTCACATTAATTGGAAATGTAAACGAAGCAGACAAGATGAAGGGCACCCACAGAAAGGTACATGAAGCCTGCCCTCCTTAGCTGAGAGCCTGGGCTCAGACGGAGCCCAGCAAGCCTTTTTCATGCACGTTCTAGGCTTAGTTCTTATTATTTCATGTATTGCAGTGACGCTTAGAGACCCCAACTGAAGCGGAGGCCCTATGTGCTGGGTGCTGTACATTTACAGAGCAAGAGACAGCCTCAATAGCGTGAGGAGCACGTGGCAGAAATGCCACCATCTGTGCCCCTCTCCAGAGACCTGTCTCTGCCAGCCTGAGAGGCTGCTGTTGAATCCCTCAGGGCGGGGATCTCCCACCTTGTCTGTGGACTAAGGGAGACTTTCCTAAATAGCCCCCAACTTGGGAAGTGCCCCAAGTGCTTGTATTGGGTCTAGGACCTGTTGGACAATCAGGCCTGTGTTCTCCAAGGTGCGCAGAGCCAGAAGTGAGTCCAGAGCCTTGGATGGTGGCAGCGGGAACCCCAGGCTAGCGGGTGTGCTCCAGGGAAGGGGTCGGCCGGACGGGAGGCACCCCAGGGAGGCACTCGGAGCCTGGGAGGTGGGCGGGCGCAGGGAGGTGGGCGGCTCAACGCAGGAGCGCCCCCTA
>NW_005842680.1:279224-279809 GCF_000455745.1 Alligator sinensis | reverse complement strand
CCAAGCATCCCTGGCTACCTGGGCCCGCGCGCAGGGCCGGGCCTTTCCCCCCTGCCCAGGTGACCAGAGCATCGCCTCCCAGGTGCCAGGCTTTTGTCATGTAGACAAGGTGGGAGATCCCTGCCCTGAGGGATCAACACCAGCCTCTCAGGCTGGCAGAGACAGGTCTCTGGAGAGGGGCACCGATGGTGGCATTTCTGCCACAGAGCAGAGGGGGAGGGGTGGCCCCTGCTCACAGATTGGTGCAAGAAATGACACTAGAGCCCAGTGCCACCACGGTGCATGGGAGTGGCAACCCCAAACATGCCCAAATCATGAACCAGGCCCTCCCAGCCAGCGTTCATGGCTGGCTGTGCTAACGCCCGCAGGTGCAGGAGTGCCGGAGCAAGGCCTTGCTTTATCTTCCTGTCATGCACTGAAGAAGGAGCTCAGACGCCAGGCTACGGCTGCTCTTGGGGGGTCTCTCTCTTTTGACCAGAGTTTCTCCGCTGGCTCTGAAACTCCTTCCCCGATGAAAGCTTCTCCAAAAGGGATATGCTCCCATGAAAGCTGCTGATGCTTCGAGTATTTTCTAGCAACACCCCT
>NW_005842680.1:276299-279193 GCF_000455745.1 Alligator sinensis | reverse complement strand
TGAACCGCCCCCAGCCTGCCTTAGGTGGGAGAGACAGCAAGGAAATGAAAACTTTCCCAGTGTTTTGTCTGTTAGTTTGATTGGAGAGAAGAACGTGTGTATTGATTTTTAATCCTGGCAGCATTCCTTTACACACAAAAATTAATAGGCTCAAAATAAATATGCTCTATCAATAAGCTGTTTGCCGTGAATGTGGCCAGCCACAGATTCATAGCTCACAGCTGATTTATGTGAGTGAGTCACAACCGCTCCATGTCCTGCATCTCATCTGATGGAGTGTCCTTTCTCAGCTCAGAGTTCAATGTTTTCTCACCATTCACTCCTTTCCAGGGCAGGTGCAGTCAATGCAGCATGCAGGACAGAAGGAGCCTCAGAGATGTCATAACGTTCATGCTGTGCCGGCTTCTGAGGAGGTAAATCTGCTGCATTGACCTGTTTGCATTAGCCGTGCATTTAGGAGCTGATCTCTGCCTGTCAGTGCTATGGGCTGGGGTGATGCCTGTCTGATCCCAGCTCTTTGCCTTCCTCCCCAGGGAGATCGCTTCCCATCCACGTCCCCCAGTGAGGTTTCCAGCAGGTGTGGCATGCTGGAACTGCTCTTTCAGCCCTTCCACCACGGAGTAGCACCCGTGGGGGCCTGAGCAGCTGGGCGACCTCCGGGGCCTGACAGGCTGTTTCTGCTAGGAGAAGAAATGGATGCTGGGGAATGCGAAGCAGCAGCAGGGCTGGTGAAACCCATGTCCTACGGCCCCCGGGACAGATGGGTCATGGCCTGAGAGCGCAGGTTCCCCTTCTCTGCCCGGCCCGTCCAGCACCGATGCCTGGTGAGACTGGGAGCAGTGGATGCTCCAAGGACAGAAGGTCCCCAGCCACAAAGCACTTTTTCACCAGGAGGGAATTTGTTCCCGGTACCCAGCAGAGATCATTATGCTTGGGCTCCATCCTTGGAGGTTTTTAAGAGCTGGCTAGACAAAGCCTTGGCTGGGATGATGTAGTTGGGGCTGGTTCTTCTTGGAGCAGGGGGTTAGACTCGAAGTGACCTCCTGCGGTCCTTCCAGCCCTCGTTGTCTATAAGTCTGTGATTCTAGGTGCCCAGAAGAGCGTGGGCTCACAACCTTTGAAATGTTTGGCCCGGACAGAAAGGAAGCCTTCTGCACTTCTCTCTGAAATCATACTGAGGCTGGCTTCGGTTTTTTCCTATTGCAGTTCTTGCCACTCAGAGACCTTAGTAACAGGCTTTGCTTTTCTTTCCCCCTCGTTTGCTTATTTTGTGCCTTCAGCAGCCCCGTCGTCCTGCTCAGTTCTGCTCTTCCCCCTGCAAAGCCTGGTGGCCTGGGTGCGGGTCTCACGTAATACAAAGGAGAGGGAAAGATCTCCAGAAGTCAGGAGGGGATATAATGGCTGGGTACAGGCCAGGGTCACTTTTACCTCCCTTTGTGAAGCTGTTCCTTTTAAATCTCAGCAGGGTTTGTGGACAATCCACGTTCTCCTGCCACCTTCTCAGGGGTCCTCAAGTTAGCCCGCAGGGCAGAGCCCGGCTGTCATTTCTGGCCGTGCAGAGCTGCTCTGTGCCACCGTGTTGCTCAGGGGATGGGACATGTCTCTTCAGATATATTGGAGGCCCCCTCCTTGCCAGCGCTCCCGATGAGCCGGGGAGGAAGCAGTGGAGCTGGTCAGCGTTTGTGCTGCCTTGAAGCAGGGACCTGTCAGGAGAAGGAAGATGCACAGGGCTGAGTTACTGCGTGCAGCCACCGCCTCTCTGGCTTCGACCCATCGTGATGCAGGCACCTAAGGCAGATGAGCCAGATGTCCCCAGACTGACCTGGTAGCAGGGGACACAGGCTTACGCCACGCCATCAGCGTCATGTTTCTGACTGGTGTCCCAGGCCCTCCTCTTACCCTGCGGTCCCTGTGGTGCAGGAGGGAACGTGGAGAAGCTGTCACGGTCCATCTGACCTGAACACCTGGGCAGAGTTCAGCTGCCCCCTGCGTCGTGGGCACACGCAGGGATTAACCTGCAGCTGCTCGGTAAAGCTAAAAGCACAAGATGCTGCCCCTCAGCGCACCTCGCTGCTCCCAAATACAGCCATTCACCCCTGGGGAATCCAGCGCAGCGCTCAGCACCCATCTGCCTGCTCGTCTGCGCGCGGCCGCACGGGGCAGCCAGCTCCAGGTCCATGCTGGAGCTCTGCCTCCCCAGTCATGCATCCAGGAGAGGACAGACGTGGCTCCAAAAGGAGGCTGGCAAACATCACCCTGCACAGACCACGTGAGACAGGGCAGTGGCCAGGCCACGAGGCAGCATTAGTAGGTGCATGCTATCAATCAGTTGGATGTGAAGCTGGTCTTCCCACAACTTTCCCCTCCTGCACTTGAACAGATGTTGCTGTCGTGGGTGTTGTGGCAGGTGGATTTAAGTTTGTAGTGGCAGGAATTGGACCTCGTTAGCGCTGGGGTCTGTACAAAACAGCAAGGTAACCCGCTTTGGCTGGCATCTTCATCAAGCCCAGGGTTCTGCTGACTGCTGTCTCCTTCCGCATTTGACTCCTGTCTGGACATGTTTATGATGCAGAGCCCACATCTTTGAAAAAATTATCAAGGCTCACATTTGCGAGAGCCCGGCAGGACAAATTATGCTGAGGGGAAACCAGCACGGGTTCGTGGCAGGCAGGTCGTGCCTGACTAATCTGGTCTCTTTTTATGACCAGGTTACGAAATGCCTGGACACAGGAGGAGGGGTGGATGTCGTATACTTAGACTTCAGGAAGGCCTTCGATACGGTATCCCACCCCATACTGGTGAACAAGTTAAGAGGCTGTGACATGGATGACTACACAGTCTGGCGGGTGGTGAATTGGCTGGAGGGTCGCACCCAGAGAGTCGTGGTGGAGGGG
>NW_005842680.1:266633-275462 GCF_000455745.1 Alligator sinensis | reverse complement strand
TTCCTGCCTATGCAGGGGGTCGGACTCGATGATCTATTGAGGTCCCTTCTGACCCTAACATCTATGAATCTATGAATCTATGAATCTTAGATTCATAGATTCTGTTTCTGTGACTCAGGCTCCTGTCCTCATGTGCAGCCTGGGTCCCCAGTATTGCCAGCTCTCATGACTTTACCTCAAGTCCTGCAAGATTCACTGTTTTGTATAAAGCCTCAGGTCTGGGGTGGATAGGATATGACTATGGGAGTGAAGGCTTCAGCTGCCCTTCTGCTGGGAAACCCAAGGTTTGCTATGTATGAGGAGAGCCGGAAACGGGCAGAGCTGGGGAGCAGGGGGACCGTGAGCAGAGGGCGAGGACTGGAAGCACTGGCCAGCCGGCAAGGTACACAGAGGGAACGAGGGCATAAAACCCAAGCGGTGAAAGCTCCCGTTGTCATGACAGCAGGGATTGCTCCTCCAGATCATGAGCCCGGTCCCAAAAGCCCATCATCGATCCTCAGGCCCTTCGCCCCTCTGCAGGCAGCAATCCCCACACGCCCCGCTCTGGATTGCCTGTTAAATAAACGGCGCGTGGCCCCGGCGGCCCCGCGCTGCTGGGTGTGTAGGAAGTCGGCACGAGTGCCTGAACCTGAGCCCGGCCATTGGAGCTGCAATGGAAAAGCCTGTCAGCCTCTCGGGGTCCTCTCACGTCCCGGAGAATGGCAGCAGTGTGAATAGCCGGAGCCATTTATGATGTTATCATCATAACAGCCTTTCAGGTAGCATTAGCTCAACATGCTCAAAGCCTCTTCTGCTAGCACTGTGCTCTGGCTTTCCTCTTTCAGCTCTCGGGGCTTCTTGCTGCCTTCACTGAATCACACAAGCGTAGCCTGGACCTAGCGTCGGCCATCACGAGCGTAGCCCTCACAATCATTTGGCCTTTTAAGTGAGAGCGCTGCTTCTGGAGACATGTTTTCCGTGAACAGGTTTTCACTTGGGAACCCAGATGTGTGCCCGGGATCTGAATATCTCTGCTCAACGCGACCCGTTAACAGGTTTACTCTCTATCAAGGGCCCATTTCAAGAGCTGCAGCGTGCTATTTTTCAAAGTAAAATGAACAGTTTCTCACCTTAGGGAGAAGGAACAAGAGTATTATTTTCTTGACTGTTGATAAAAGCAGCGATTTTCTACTATATTACATTGTGTACTTGACCTCCCACAACCTTTAATAATTTCACCTTAAAACAATCATAAAAGAACTATTTAGAGGCGGCAGTAAAGGCAGTTATATTTCAGGATTGATTTTCTGCCAGTCTGCCTGGCACGCTGTACTTTCAATAACATAAACTTCAGTGATCTTTCAATAAGGTCTGTGTTCCCGGGACTCAGGCTGCATTTCAGCCACGGTGGGCGTGACTCCGGCGCCTCTGGACTGCCCTAGCGAAAGGGCAGGCCAGGTCCAAGAGCCACGGCACCGCACTGGTGCTTGTGCTTCACGTGGGGAGGAGCAGGGGATGTTCTGCATCCACCCCGCATGCCCCTCCCGCATGCCCGTGGCCTCTGGGCGATGTCCAGGTACGACTCTCCCTGCCCTGAGCTGCAAGGTGCAGCACCCCCAGAGCCATCTGTGATTCATTTCCTGGATGGGAAGGGCCAGGTTTGATTATCTGGGAAGCTTAAAAACCCTTCCATTGTGTAGACATGGAATGAGCTGTGCCCTGGCCCCCGGTGTCCTGCACACGCGCGCACACACACACCACACGCAGCCTTCATGCCTTGTCCTGGAAGGAGCATGAGAGAGCGACCCCATGCGCCATCCACCCCCGGATGTGCTCACTCACACAAACCATGATTGTCAGTCTTGTCAGAGGCCAGGACCCCAAACCCCCCTGTGCTGGTGAGGGAAGTGGCCCTGGGTTGGGAGAGCGCCACACACAGCGGTCCTGGCCCAGGTCTGAACCTACAACCATGGTGCCACAGGGGTGCCTGTTACCGGTGCTCTGCCTGCCTGCGTGAAGCTTTTCTCCCCTACTTGCAGCCGGCTGCCAGGATATGGGGTTTCATCCATGCGAGCCACACACAGAGGCGCTGCCCATGGGGGTGCCCCACATGAGACTGGGTCTGTAAGAACAAGGTCTGCCCCAGCGTCAGAAGGAGCACGCTTTTGTCACATCGCATCCCGGGGAGGGGGCAGATCGTGGCTGCAAGACGGAGCTGACCTGGGACCTGTCTGCCCGTCTGTTCTGCCCAGTGCCGCTGTGCCGGTTTCCAGGCTGGTCCTGGGCATCAGCATTTCTCAGAGCTCCCTCTGCAGTTGCAGGAGCCTCTGCAGGCACCTTTATCTTTTAATTCAAGAGTCTCTTTGAATCACCAGAAACCAGATCAATATGGAAGGACTGGGAGGTTTGATGCATCCCCTCACCAGACAACACAGAGCAGCAGTTCCTGCCCGTTCAGCTCAATTATCCCCCAGCTCAGTCTTTGGAGTAAGAGCCATGATTGCTTTCCTGCCAGCCCTCGGCTGGTAAGTTATTAACACTGCAACCTGCCTCTGATGTGCCAGGGGAGGCTGCGACGACTCTGGGAAGGATGTCCTGGGCAGGGAGGCAGAGGAAGGCCCCGTGGCCAAGAGGGTTCGAAGCCAGTCTCAGAAAACATCTCGTCTTTCCCACCCCTGCGATCCCACTGCAGGACTGGCACGTGCCCAGTACGGGGGAGCTTGCCGAGTGAGGGCCAAGGAGCTCGGGCGGTTTCTGAGCCTGGAGAAGATGTGCGATGGGCCATGGGGATGGGCAGGGCTAAATACAGTGGAGCGCAGGAGGCTGATCTCACGTGCCCTGCGCTGCCGGGACTCATATGGCATAACAGGGCACAACCCCGAGGGAGGGAAAGCCTCCGGAGGCCCGGTCTTGTACGCATTGCTTGCACCATTCCCTGCAGCTGCTGGGACAGACCCTGCATGGGACTGGTGGAGCACCGCTCCGGGCCAGTGTCCCCTTGGGCCGGGTCCACCAAGCCCCTGAAGAAGGAGGCAAAACAAACGGCCTCGGCACTGCCGTGTCCGGAAGACAGGCCACCGTGGGGTGCAGACCTCACTCTCCTGTGTGATCCCGAGCCAGGGACATCCCTTGCTTCATAGTTTCATAGTAGTTAGGGGTCTGAAAGGACCTAAATAGACCATCTATTCTAACCCCCTGCCACTGGCCGGAGCACACGCTGGGATCACACGATCCCAGACAGGTGTTCATCCAACCTCTTTTTGAATTTACCCAAGGTAGGAGCGAGGACCACTTCCCTAGGAAGTTGGTTCCAGATCCTAGCTACCCTGACAGTGAAATATTGCCTCCTAATCTCTAACCTGAACCTATTCTCCAGCAGCTTCTGGCCATTGTTCCTCGTCACCCCAGGTGCTGCTGGGGGGAATAGGACCCTTCCTATTTGCTGTTGATCTCCCCTAACGAGTTTGTAGGCAGCCACCAAATCCCCCCTCAGCCTCCATTTGCTGAGGCTGAACAGGTTCAGGTCCCTCAGTCTCTCCTCGTAGGGCCTGCCCTGCTGCCCTCCAACCAAGCGGGTGGCCTCCTCTGGACCCTCCCAAGGCAGGCCACATCCTTCTTAAAGTGCGGTGCCCAGAACTGGACGCAGTACTCCAGTTGAGGCTGGACCAGTGTTGTGTAGGGGGGGAGTATTACCTCTCTGGACTCGCTTGGCTGGCTGCGGTCTGGCATTGGCGGCTCATGTTCATCTTGGAGTCAGTAATGACTCCAAGATCCCTTTCCGCCTCTGTGCTTTCAAGGGGGAGCTCCCCAGCCTGTACGTGTGCTGTGGATTCCTTCTCCCCAGGTGCAGCACCCTGCACTTGTCTGCGTTGAACCCCATCCTATTCTCATCCGCCCACTTTTGTAGTCTGTCTAAATCTAGTTGCAGCCTCTTTCTCCCTTCAAGTGTGTCCACCTTGCCCCACATCTTGGTGTCATCGGCAAACTTAGACAACGTGTTTTCCACCCCCTCGTCCAAGTCGCTGATGAAGATGTTAAACAGTGTGGGCCCGAGGACCGAGCCCTGGGGAACCCCACTGCTCACATCCTGCCAGGTCAAGTATGACCCGTCCACCACTACTCTCTGGGTGCGCCCCATCAGCCAATTTCTGACCCATCCAACTGTGTAGGCATCAATGCCGCAGTCGCTCAATTTATTGATGAGGATGGGGTGAGAGACAGTGTCAAAGGCCTTCTTAAAGTCCAGAAAGACTACGTCCATGGCAACACCATCATCCAGGGATTTAGTTACCTGGTCATAAAAGGCCGTCAGGTTGGTCAGGCAGGACCTGCCTTTGGTGAACCCATGCTGATTGCCCCTGGGCATGATCTCCCCCTGCCGGCCCCCCACAGATGTGATCCTTGATAATTTTTTCAAAGCTTTTCCCCAAGACCAATGTGAGGCTTATGGGTCTATAGTTTCCATCCCTTACCCTTTCTTGGTTGTGTCTGTTTGAGCAACTCGTTGCCTGCACAGGACAGCGCCCAGCTGCACAGGCTCTGCTTGGGGCTGCTGAGGGGTAAGTGGGCCGTCAGCCGGGCAGCCAGTGAAGCAGGACGGGGCTGCTGCTCACGGGCTTCGCGCCCAGGCAGTTGTCTCATCTCAGGAGAGGGCTGGAGGGGGTGTGAGGCCAGCCTCATTGCAGTGTCCAGGGTCCGTCCCATGCTCTCACACCGCACCGGCGCCCTCCATGCCACCTCTCCCGGGCAGGAAACCGCTCCCTGCAGCCAGCAATCCAGCGGGAGTGACAGGTTAGAAATGATGCTGCAACCAAGGGGAAGCCCTCCAGGCTCTAGCCCTTCTGCGCCACTCCGAGAAACAGCTTGCAGTGACGAGCAGAGGCACCATGGAGATGAGAAAGCATCTGCAGAGCCTGAGTGCGCTGGGCCGGATCAGTGGAGGAAAGGGGATCTCTGACGTCTGTCACTCCAAGCCGTGGTCTCGATGCCGGGGCAGCCCAGCTGCTAGCAGAGCGAGGGGGTGTCAGGCCTGCCGGGAGCAGCAGAGAAGGAGAGCGCGTGTCCCTGCCTGGGTGCTTCCAGGGACACATTTGCACAGCGGATGAGCTGCCTCGGCCCCCGTCGCTCCTCCGCACACTGCGGCGCCGGCTCATTCCCTCCGGAAACAGGCAGCACAGCTGAGGGGCTCGAAAAGGGGGCTCCATCTGTGCCTTCCTCATTGTGAACAGGGTATTGCAGGGGGAGCCCTGGCAAAGGCGGGGGGCGACGGGTTCCTCGGAGCTCCTTGCCAGCCCCCGGGCAACAGCTTTTTGGCCACTTCTAGTTTTCTTCGAGTGCACAAAGAGCCTCCTCCGCTGGCTGCCGTGGGAGCAGGAGCAAGGCCGTCTGCCTCCCTGGAGCCACGCGCGCTCACCATGGTCGTGCATCTCGCACCGAGCTGAGCATGAGGGAGGGCAGGATGCTGTCACTGCCACCTGTTTCAGTAATGGGAGCCAAAGAAGGCCAGACACGTTGTCACTGCCTCCGACCATCCCACACCGGGCCCCACAACGTCCTAACAGGGACTGGCCAGAAACACACAGGACGGGACGGGACGGGACGGGACAGAGCTGACTGGCATTCTTCAGACAAACCTTTTTCAGTGGGGAAAAACACCCCTTTGTGTCAGCTCCATCCAGCTGCATGTGTCAGAAAGAAGATTTTAAAAAAGAAGCAGCCGCCGCCTGTTCCACTTCTGCCGCAGCTTCAGCGCCTGTTTGGGAGTTTCCCCAAACCGCATTTAAAAAAAAAGAAATCTCCAAACCTGAACCAAAGCATTTCATTTGGGCCAAATCAGGTTGTTCCTTCTACCAGAAATGAACATTTTTGTCACTTGTTAGCTCCTGCAGGATTTTGTTTTCCAGTTCACGGGAAACAGCATGTTTAGAGACACGGCCCAGCACAGCCCACAGCTCAGCAGGGCAGGTGCTTTCTTAGGGAAGAAAACACTCGTGGGATTGCCCGGACTTCCAGGAACCAGCAGCACGCTCCCCATCAGCAGGCCATTCCCACCCCGGGGTGCGGACGCCTGCTTTGCTGCCGGGCTGGGCCTGTTCTGCCAAGGCAAGCACAGGGTTAATGCCAAATTTCTTCTTTTCAGCACAGAAGGGTGGGATCTCCTTCCCCTCCTCCTCTTCCTTCTCTTGTCTTCTTTCCTCCTGGAAGTGTCCAAGGAGGCTGTCGTGTGTGATGAGCCTGGTAATGAAGCAGTGGGAGATCGATAGAGCAGCAGCTAATGAGAATCAGCAGCTGGACTCGGCACAAGGGGGGACGCTGCACCCCGAAGGCCACGATGTGCGACCCAGCCGGGGCTGTCCGGTGCTGGACTCAAGGGACTGAGGGACATCTCTCACCAGCACTGGGCTCAGGCCGTGCCAGGACACTTGGAGACGTCCTTGCCAGGGCCAGGGCACATTCAGCCCTACGCAGAGGAGTCGGCGTGAAACCTCCTGACTCTGCCGGCCACTTCCCAGCCACCGACATGACCCCAGGGGCAGACTAGCTGCAAGGGGCTATCCAAGGCAGGGCTGGTGTTCCCATGCAGAAGTCTGGCCCTGCCCCAGCAAGCCCCCAGCCTGCCAGTTCTGCCAGAAGTGGGAGTACGCCCGCCTGGAAGTAGCACGGCTGCATCGGGGGAGTCGCCAGCTCCTGCTGGTCGCTTCATGCCGGCCCCAGCTGGACTCCATTTCCCAGGAGGCTGTCCCTCAATCGCGCTGGGGCCAAGCCAGCCAAATCCCCTCTTCTCCCCTCCGGGCTGACGTGTGACGCGCTCCCGGCGCTGCTCGGCCCCGATCTCGCCACCTGCGGCTGCTGGGCCCCTCGGCCCCTGCACAGGGAGTGAAACCCCTTCTCCAAGACAATGAGACTGCGTGGAGGCAGCTGCACAATTACACTGAGCAGCCATGAAATTCATTGACAAACTAAATCCTGTAATCTCCGTTTAAGTACCTTTGTAATGACTGGATTAGTTAGATACTCCTCTGCTAGCCAGAGCATAATAGCTAATCCTGAGCAATCCAATAGCCGACATTAATTACGGTGACCTGTATCTCCCTTCCCACCTGGCTCCATATTGATGAACTGATGAGTCCCCGGTCTCCATCTGCTGCCTGCCGCGATGCTGGGTCAGTCCGTCCATGCTCCGTTCTGTCCACAAAGCCTGAGTGTACATTTATTAAGTGTGTTTAACTAGTTACACGTGTGCTAATCTCATCATAACCATGCTGCATTAAGCCCCGTCGTTCATGATATATGGGGGCATCTGCTGCAGGCTGCTGTCTGCTTCACACGGGGGGAGAGCAGCTTTGCAGAGCCGGTGTCCTGCGGCAGGGAGGTCGCAGCCCGAGGAGGGCGTTTGGCTGGAGGTGTCTCAGCCTGGACTTAGCAGAAACACCAGGTTAGGAAGGGGGAGAGAGACCTTGAGCAGCTCAAAACCCCGCAGCCCTGAGTGCTCGCGTGTGCTCCCCTTGGCTGGTGCAAAGCAGGCCCTGCCTGTCCTCACACGCCCCTTGTGCCTAGTGGGATGCACATCCTGCACCTGGCTGTTTTAAGCAAATTGCAGTTAGTTTGCATTGCTGTTGCCAGGGGTCGGGGCCCTGCAGTGCAAGGTGCTGGACATCGCAATGAGAACCCCTCCGGGGCCAGCTGAGCTGAATGAGCAGCTTGCCAGAAGCCGCAGGAGATGAGACAGATGGGCACAGAGGTGCCGGGCATGGGACAGGCCAGACGGCCTCCAGCGCTGCGCATGGCTGCCAAGGAGCCAGACAGGTGCCAGTGCCGGACGGTGCACAGCGTGGTCAGAAGTCTCCTGCAAGGGGCTGGGGCCGCACCCTGCCCCCGTCTAGGTATGGAGACAAGGAGCCTGGGGCTTTTCACCCCCTCGCAGGGCTGAGCCCTGAACTCCCTGCACCCTGCGTGCAGCCGCACGGGCGTTTGGCCTCCGCGCTGGTGTCTCTGGCTGTAAGTCAGCGAGCACTGCCTCCATGTCTTCCCCTGTGCACTGGGCATTCGGCTCCAGTCCAGCTCCACCACCTGCAAAGCTGTGCTCCTGCCTGCCTCCAGCTGCCTCGGGGGGCTGTCGATGTCCTTGTGTCCTCTGGGACCTTCCAGCGCCATCCCAGAGACCACCCTGCTACGTCTGAGCCCTGGGGTGGGAACTAGCGCCCGCAGCAGAGTGCTTACCCTACCGGCCCACATTGCTTCCCGTGTCAGCTCTAAGCTAATTGCACGCAGTCATTAATGAAATTAAGTGTCACTTAATAGCTACACTGGCCCTACAAGGAGGCAGGCAGCGCGCAAGGCTGCGGTACTGATTCTTCCATCTGGGCTGCTCTCCGAGCATTATTTTTAATGATGCGCAAGCTGATTTGGGGAACAAGAATCGATGGGAGGTTCAAAGCCGGTGGGAGGGGGCTTCATATGTATGTGCTGAAGGGACGAGCTGCCCAGGGCTTGGCTTTGTTTAAATGTGAGTGAGGAGCTGAGACTCCTGTCTGATGTTTCCTGGGTGTCTCTTCCTATTCTCCGGCTAACAGAAGAAATTGATTTCAGATTGCGTTTCTGTGTTGAAGCCAAGATGACAATCATATATTTCACTTGTGGACCTGAGTGCATAGCTCTATTATTCATTCTCTGACTTTGCGTTATGGCAGTGCTTGTGTCAAATGTACCAATTCCAGCAGATTTAATGGAGTTGGCCTCTCCACCCCTGTCTACACAGGAGCTGATATTTTCCACATACATCAGCTGTATCTACCAGCAAAAAAAAAAAAAAAAAAATCTCTTTCCCCAGGGACTCCTTTTTTAAAGCAA
>NW_005842680.1:265178-266575 GCF_000455745.1 Alligator sinensis | reverse complement strand
AAAAAAAAAAAAAAAAAAATCTCTTGCTCCAGTGACTCCTGTTTTAGAGCAAGCGAAGAGGACAGGAGAGTCTCCTGCCACACCAGCTGAATGTCTCTGCATGGTGTGATGTTGTGCCCATGTGTGTGTGCATGTAAGTGTGTAACTGTGCATGGGACCGTGCGTGTGCATAGCTGCATACATGACCTGGCGGGCCTGCTTGTGTGGACGTGTCCAGCCCCGGATTGCCCAGCTGTGTCTGGGAACTGCGTGGGGGCAGCGGGGAGGGCACCCAGCCTAGGAACATGATCAGGAGAGGGCTCTCCCGAGCCGGGGCCTAATACAACCCCCAAATGGCCTCTCGCGATGCCCACACGGTGCAGTGCACAGACCCTCATCCTCGTGCAGTCCTCACCAGGCGCTTGTGCTGCTGGTCACTTTGGACAGACACAGCCAGGGGGAGGGAGAGGGAGGGCAGGGCAAACTTGGGCAGAGCTTCCCAGCTGCAGGGAGGCAGGCCTGGGTGGCTGCAGCTCCCTGCGGTGGTGGCGGGGCTGGATGGATGCAGAGCTCACAGCCGCCAACCACGAGGTGCCAGTCTGCCAGGCCAAGGCTCAGCTGTGAGGTCCGGCAGGGAGGGAGGACAGCTGAGACAACGGGCCGATGCTGCCATCTGCTGAGCTGCTGGGCAAGGCCTGGCTGCTGCAACCCGCTGCTGCCCTGGCTGAGGCGGCTGTCCTACGGTGGGCTCCGATCCCAGGTTCCTGCCCCAGCAGTGGGTTTGTCTGGGCTGAGGGTTGCACAGTGCGGCCATCTGAGTGTGCAGCTCATGACCCGACGAACAGGGCATGGAGCTGGGCTGCACTGAGAGCTGCCCCCTTGCTCTTGCAACGCCTTGCTCCCGCAGACCCCCTGGAGCGGAAGAACCCTGAGCACAGCAGAGGCACCAGCCGGTGCCACCGTGGGCCCTACCACATCCAGCCAAAAGCCTGGCCCCTGCCCCTGCCCCTGCCCCTGCCCCAGGAGGCCTGCAGGCTGCAGCCATGACCCGACACCGTGCAGAGCTGCCAGCCACACGTCACAAGTGGGGACGTCACGTCAGACTCCTGAGGGCCCGGTTCTATCTGAGCAAAGCAGCCCGGCAGCGCGCACAGAAACACACTCACATGGAGTACTGCGTGCAATTCTGGGCGCCGCACTTCAAGAGGGATGCGGATAACCTGGAGAGGGTCCAGAGAAGGGCCACTCATATGGTTAAGGGCTTGGAGACCAAGCCCTACGAGGAGAGACTGGGGCACCTGGACCTCTTCAGACTCCGCAAGAGAAGGTTGAGAGGCGACCTTGTGGCTGCCTATAAGTTCATCACGGGGGCACAGAAGGGAATTGGTGAGGTTTTATTCACCAAGGCGCCCCCGGGG
>NW_005842680.1:261172-265076 GCF_000455745.1 Alligator sinensis | reverse complement strand
TCCTGCCTATGCAGGGGGTCGGACTCAATGATCTATTGAGGTCCCTTCCGACCCTAGCATCTATGAATCTATGAATCTATGGATGTTCGCGTGCTCACTCACACACACGTGCACATGCAGGCACCCATGCACGCAACCAGCTGCTATGTGTATCCCGTGAAATCCCTAACTGATAAGTTAACACCATGAGCTCCGGACTCCTTATCGACTAAATAACAGCAATTAGGGTCATTCCCTTTCTGCCTTCTGTACCTGGACTCCCTCACATCCACAGGTAAAGCAAGGACAAAGTGAGAGTTGCCAAGCATCAGCCCCGTTGGACCGCAGGATGTGGAAGCAAACAGCGCAGGGCTCAGCAGCCCACACAAGGACCGGAGCAGGGAGAGGGGGGTTCAGGTTCAAGATAACATTGATACAGCCGGAAAACAAGCAAAGGCTTCGCCTTCATCTCCAGGGAAGACAACAGGGGTGGCCAGGGGCCACGGCAGGATGGATAATGGACATGAGGACATGGAAACGGAGCTGCCCCAACAGACATGGAAGCAGAACCGAGGGAGCTCAGTGCTGCCATGGCAGGGTGGGAGCAGTCTCCAGCTCCAGATGCTGACAGCACTGGCCCCCTTCCTGCAGGCGTGCTAGCAAGTCCTGCTAGTAAATCTATCCGACCAGGCAGCCGCCACAAAGCTGGAGAACTGCAAAGGCAGCACCCAGATGAAAGAGAGGGTGCATGGTCAGGGTCATCACAGGCGCCTCAGTCTGACTCAACAGCACACAGGGCTTTCAAACGCGCTCCGCGGGGAAGGGTAACGCTGCCGTAGACAGGAGATGGCCAACGTGCAGCCTGACTTCATCAACGGCACATCATGCCCCAGCGACTGAATCACCTGCTTTGATAAGAAAAGCGATCTTCCAGGTGTTTCACGGTTGATCCAATCTCCACGGGCTTCAGCAAAGCAATTGATGCAGACTCGTGTGGGAAATGTCTGTGAAGCCAGGGAAGGTGGGGATTAGCTGAAGAGGAGCTGGCGAGAAGGGAGAGGAGGCAGGGCGGAAGGGGAGGTCTCCTGCGGTTCCCCAAGACAGGTTTGGCGACCGCATGGGGGTAGGATCATAGTCTGCAACCACAGCACAAGAGTAGTTGTGCCCCGATGGAAGTAGCCAGTGCCCTAAAGCTGGGGGGCAGCGCTAGCACCTGGGAGAGTCTGGCTATCAAACAAGGAAGATTGGATGGCTTTGAGCACGGGAACAACTTTTGGTCACTGCTTGAACTGCCTAGGGTGGCTTGCAATTTCTGTCTCCACATGTGGGGCAGAGAGAGGTGAGAACCAGCAAGGAGGGAAAAATCGGTTTCAGCTACAGTATACACTTAGGCTGGAAACTAGAAGGTTTCTAACACTGAGAGCAGCAAGGACCTGGAAGCGCCTCCCAGTTAGAGCAGTGGGAACAAAACCCCTCAAATACTTTGAGAACTTGATGAGTTCCTCCAAGGGCTTGTCTCACACAGCTGCCTCTGACCGCCGGGGATGGCGCTCTGACCCAGGGGTCCCTGCCAGGCCTTATCGCCATACGTTGTATTCAGCGCCAGGCAATGTAAACTGAAGCCAAACTTGTCTGCCTCCAAATCTGTGCAACTCAGTGTGAATGGAAAGGCTTTGGACCTGGTTTTGCAACGCTGGCTTGCAGCTAATCACTGGCACAAGTGACAGGGCTTGGCAGCCACTCCATTTATTGCGCCATCAGACAGCCTAGTCAATGGCAAGTGCCCACAGCTTCACGACAGCAGGGAAAAGCACCCGTTCTAGAGCCAGCTCTGAAAACATGGGGCAGGAGCTGGGCACCAGCAGCCCTGCCGTAGCCGCTGTCACTTAAACTGCCTGAGGAAACAGCCTGGAGCCCTTGCAGCCCACAGGAGACATGGGAAAGGAAGACAGCTCTTGAAGAAGAAAACTTGCTTTCCCCTTTCCCTCAGCTGATGTGTGGACACCAGGTGTGAGCCCTGTGCTCGCTGACGGGATCAAGGGTGTGTATTTGTGTTGCGATGATAGCGATTGCTGCACAATGCAATCCTGTTACGCTGGGGCCAGATCTCTGCCAGCCACATTTCATTCCCCAGCAGTTAATACAGCCCCAAGCCTCTAACTGATTGCTTCATCATGGAGGTCTGGGCGACTAGCATGGGTCCATGAGCAAATGGCCCCGTCAGGGTATGAATCAGGCAGAAGCCATAACCTGTGAGCCGTAGGAAAACTCAATTAATCTCCATGCGGAGGTTTCGACCCGCGCCTTGTTTTACTCGGCGATATGTCTCACGCCAGATAATTTCACTCTTATTACAAATGGGGTAGTAGGAAGCCAGGCTGCAACTGTTCTCTTGTGTTCACCGGATATCGAGGCCCTTCTTTATCATGCTGTCGTGTCCTGTGTTGCATTCAGATTTTTCTCTAGGAAGTGGCAAGTATTCACCAGCTGGGAGGATCCCAAGCTGGCACAGGGCAGGACTCTGAAGAGCAGGATTCACAATCACACCATGACTGCCAGTAGCACCAGAAATCAGACATGGGAGCCAAGTGTTCTTGCCAGATTTGGGACATAAGGGCAGGGGGGTTGGGTTTGGGGGTTTTTTGCATTTATCTTGAAACAGTCAAATCGTGTTGCTCCTGCGCTGTGCCCAGATGCAGGCATATCAAGCAGTGACATCTGGACCATACTTAGGTCCTTGAGACTGGCCTGGGTGGAAGAGGCTGCATAGCAGCTAGACCCCTATGCAGAAGCTCCTTCTGCGGCCCAAGGGATGTGGAGAGTGTCAGGATTTGAGAAGTACAAACAAGAGAGATGAGTGTGAACCAAGCCCCTGGCACTGGGCAGTCCCAGATCGTGGGTACGCAGATTTGTGAGTGAAGCCTGTTCCTAATGCAGACTGCTGCTCCAGGAGCTCAGCCGGGCACAGCTCCTACCAGGGGGGCCGGTTCTCAGACACCCGGCAACATTGCTAGCCCTAAGGGCAAACAGAGGTGTGAGGAGTAAACACAAGCCCGGTGTGTGCTAATGTTGGCGATGGCCACAGGCCTCAGCAGGATGTAGCCCCCTCCTGTGACCGCTCAAAAGAGCAGAGCCCCGGCATCAGGGCCAGGGCGCTCTGCAGACCACTGCCTTGCCCTGCTCCATGCAGCCGGGCACACAGGCAGGGAAGCACTTACAGTAATGAAGCATTCATTGCTGACACCCTTTCATTCCCCAAATGATTAACTTGCAGCGGATTAGAACCAGGATGGCTATTTAATTAACAGACATGTCAAGCTTGCTTATGAGTCATTAAAAAAACCCACCCCAGTGATTGACTTGTTAATATGGAGGAAATCAATTAGAGGTTGTTTTTTTTCCCTGCAGGAGTTGCCTAGCTTCATACAGAAGGGTGCAGGGAAAGGATCCCTGGCTGCAGCAGAGCCAAATTCCTTGCAAAGGAGACCTGCAGCATGCCCCGGTCCTGCAGCAACCAACAGGGAACAGCCCAGTCACGCTCCCTCATGCACCCCTGGGCCAGGACAGTGGGGTAGAAGCAGGAGTGTGCACAGGGCTGTGAGGGGGTGCAACACCCCTCGCACACCATCACTAAGGGTTAGGAAGGCTGGGGGCTCAGGGCCTGCAGGTGAGTCAGGTCACTGCATCCAAACCACCGCTCCTTCCCCACCTGGGAAAGAGAGAGAGAGAGAAAGCATCCTGGGTTTTATGCTGCTGCCTTGTCAGCTGAATTGCATTGAGTAACGCTGGGTCCCTGCTGGGAGCCATAGGCACTCGGTGCTCCCAGATCATAGAATCATCGAATCATAGAAGTCGGGTCGGAAGGGACCTTGTAGATCTTCAAGTCCGACCCCCTGCCTGGGCAGGAGAGAAACTGGGCTCAAGT
>NW_005842680.1:229257-260958 GCF_000455745.1 Alligator sinensis | reverse complement strand
GTGTGCCCTCTCAGTGTGGGGCCTTCCCTGCTGGCCCTGGATCATGCGGGTGGCCCTCCTCTGGACCCTCTCCATGCTGGCCACATCCCTCTTGAAGTGGGGTGCCCAAAACTGGACACAGTACTCCAGCTGCGGCCTGACCAGTGTCGCGTAGAGGGGGAGGATCACCTCCTTGGCCCTACTTGAGATGCACCTGTGGCTGCATGATAGGGTCCGGTTGGCCCTGCCGACCGTGACCTCGCATTGTCGGCCCATGTTCATCTTGGAGTCAATGATGACTCCAAGATCCCTTTCTGCCTCAGTGCTCTCAAAAAGGGAGTTCCCCATCTTATAAGTGTGCTGCCGGTTACTACTGCCCAAGTGCAGCACCCTGCACTTGTCCGTATTGAAACGCATCCTGTTCTTGTTAGCCCACCCCTGCAACCTATCCAGGTCTTTCTGCAGCCTCTCCCTCCCTACTAGCGTGCCCACCTCACCCCAGATTTTGGTATCATCAGCGAATTTGAACAGGTTGCTTTTCACCGCATCGTCCAAATCGCTGATAAAGAAATTGAACAGCATGGGCCCAGATGGTATCTGCCAGAGGGCAGCAGCAGCCAGAAGCCGGAGGGCCCCGTTCATTCCCCAGGGCCCGGGAGCTAGGCTGGGCCACGTGGGGTCATTCTCCAGAGCCCGGGGGCTAGGCCAGGCCACGCAGTCATTACATCCAGCCAAAAGCCTGGGCTGCTAGGCTGGGCCACGTTCTCCAGAGCCCGGGGGCTAGGCTGGGCCACGCAGGGTCATTTCCGTTCTGGAGCTGGAGTATTGATTCTCACACCTGAGCCACGTCAAGGAGGGCAAAAAACTGGATCTGGCAGCGACAGCAGGGGGCTAATGGAAGCCTCGTTAATGATACATCCTGCGGCTTGCTGGGTTAATGATCACATCAGAGAAGCACTGTGGGTCTTAGCAGGCTGTGGAGGCCAGGCCTGAGCAGCAGCAGGTGCCCGCTTGAGGCTGGTGGAGGAGATGCAGGGGTTGCAAGGGGAGAGGTGTGACGGGGAAGGGGGAGGCTGCGAGTGCTTCAGAAGCGTTGGGCTGGAGGACTGCAGGCTGCTGACTGCTCCTCCTGAAGGACACCAGTGACACGCGTGCCATCAAGCCACGGCCACTGCAGTACCTGGTGGCTGGGGGAAGGCGGAAGGCGAGGCAGGTTTTCCGGAGCCCTGCCCCTGCCGCTGCCCTTCCAGCCCAGAAACCCGCCTCTCTTGCAGAGCAGCGATGGATGCATCAGAGAGGGCTGGCTGCAAGCCTGCCATGGGGCAGCTTTGAGAGCAGTCCATTAATATGGGCATCTTCACCCCGCAGAGGCACGAGCAGGAGGCTGGATGTGCAGCTGTTCAACAGTGCGAGGCAATGGCTGATCCCTTCCAGCCCCGGCATCCACCCTCACACTAGGGCCAATCATCTGCAGAGCTCCTCCCTGAGGGCTGGATCCCAACAGGAGAAAGGTGCAGGGTCACGTGTTGTATTCATAGTGTACAGATCAGCCTGGAGCAGAGCGGTCTCAAGTCACATGCACGCAGACTGAATCGCAGCCCAGGGGCCGGGAGGCCCCTCTGCACCAAGAGCTGACCCTATGTGTGGGGGGCAAGTCCAGCGAGAGGGCAGGGGCCCGTGCCTGGTGCAGTTAACAGGGACGCAGCAGGTCTTCAAAGACAGCAAAGTCGTTCTGTGTCTGAGGGGCCAGAACAGCAGTCCAATCCCAGGGACAACAAGCACGCAGAGCAGGTGCAGCCGCTTTGCCACAGCCGCACTCTGATTTGTGGTCTGAAAACGATCAGCGGGGCCGTCCAGTGCTCGCTTCAAAGCAAGGTTCGGCCTTGACTTTTGGATCATGCCAACAGACTAGACCAGACCAGGCCGGACCTAGCAGAGAAACAGTGCGGGAGGCGCTCAGGTAGCCTCGGACATCCTGTCCAAGCCATCAGGCCGTCCGTACATGACCCGCCGGGCCGCCTGCTACCCCGCGCACCGGCAGGCTCCTTCCTGTCGGGAGACAGGGGCTCTTGAGCTCCTTTCATTCCCCAAGAGGCAGCCCACAAGGGGTTAAGTCGCTCTCTTCTGCTGCATTATAAATTGCCTTCTGCAGAGCCTGACTTCAGGAACAGAAACTCTGATTGCTTAAATTGTAGATTGCCTCTTGACATTAATTACTATGTAAATCCGGCAGATTAACATTGTCAGAGGATGAGTGGCACATTGCGCTGGGAGCCAGTTGCTCAGGTGCTTCTCTATTACGCGGGTTGCCATAGTGATCGCCTCTCTTTTGAGGAAGACGGACTCCGGGAACCAGTGCTCCCGCGCCCCGGGACCCCCCTGCAGCAGAAGACCAGCGTCCGCGCGGGCTGCAACAGGCAGCACTTCCCGGTGCAAAGGCCTGGGGCAGAGAGCAGCCCCCCACACGGCCTGGGCCTCTCCTCCCTTCACGGCCACCTACAAGCCAGGAAGCAACTCGGCATCTGCAGCTGTTACCCCACCGGTGTGCGCCGTCTGCCCCAGCAGCGCAGGGAGCTCCTGGCTGCTGCAGCACCAGCTCCCCCGGATGTAGGGGAGTTTCCAGTAGAGCTGGGGGCTTCATGATAGGGCCTGGGGTCCCCTGGGTCACTGTATGGTTGGCACTTGCATGCACAGGCACCTTCCAGAGTAAAGAGGAAGGTGGGGCTGCAGGTGGGTGGCATGCAGACAGCTGTGATGAAAAGCAGGATCTGGCATCATTTATATCCTCTGACAGACCTTCTGCACCAAAGCCAAGGCCCATTCAGTGCATGAGGCACATGTCTCCATGTCACTGTGTTTGTCCAGTTTTCCAGCCCAGGAAAAACATTCACAGTGATCTCAGGTCAGGAGGAAAATTGGGCACCAATCTGTCATCAAGTGCTGCTGACTGCCCGTCTGTGCCCATAAACTCCTCCGCTTCAGACTCCATTAGAGCAGAAGATGAAGTTGCTTTTTGACCGGTCTGTGGATTTAATGCTCCTTCAAGGATGTGTCTGGTCCTCTCCACCCTCGTGTTGAATGACCTTGATGGCAGAGATTACTGCCACTTCTGCAGGCTGTGCAGAGCCCTGGCTGCCTCCCTCTGCTTTGATTGCTCCCTCCTGGGCCATCTGAGTGCATCGGTCATTGTGTCCCTGAGCTTTTGGGAGGCGATAAAGGGCTCCTGCGGCGAAGGCACTGCCACTGCCACCCTCTGAGCACAGCCCCTTATCTCTGCCTCTGAAACCAACCTGTAAATATCTGTATACTCCCCACCGGAGGGGAACGATGCATGGCTGAACTGGAGCAGTCCTGCTCGCTGCCATGGGAAGAGCCATTAGCTGCAGAACTCGCCAAATGCCCTGCTCTCGCTGGTCTGAGCCGTGCCAGGCTCGGTCCTCTGCCACGTCCAGCCCCTGTGCTCAGGCACCTAAAAGAGCTTCCCCTTCCCTGCCCACACCACCCAGGGCTCCAGTGCCAGCCTGCTAACCCCAGCCCCTGCAATCCCCTGGCAGGGAGCCCTCCCCCATGCCATCACCCTGGCCCAGGCTCTCAGGTTCCCTTGTCTTTCCCTGGAAGCCTTTGAACCAGGGCTCAGGAGTGGCCGATGCCAGGGAAAGTGCATGTAAAATCCAAATCGCTCAGACCGTATAACCCAGCCTGACCTGACCTGGGACCTGCAAGGAAGGGCCAGAGGGCGGGCTCCCGGGAACGGCCATGCCACATCGCTGCGGGTGCGGGTGTCACTCCAGCAGCCCTGTCTCTTGGGAGAACATTTTCCAGTTTCCTCAGTGCAGCACACCTGCTCGGTGCAGCATCCGGAGCAATGGCAGTGCTGTATTTCACTGTCACGTTTATCTGGGGGGGTGTCATTCAGCTGCAGCAATGAACTGCTTTTCTCTTCTCCATCCCAGCACTAATGGCTGACACGCTTGTTACAGACACCACGAGCACCTGCTGTGGGACGATCAGCAGACCTGTTATTAGCTCCCAGGGGCTGCGATGCCACGTGGCCACATCGTGCCTGGCAGCCAGTGGTACTGGTAGCACAACAGAGCGGGCTGCTGGGGTTGGCAAGCAAGGAAGCTGAGCAGGTGGCAGGTGGGGGCTGGAGTCCACGGTGCCTTCCCTTGACCCAGGCGCTCTGGACTCGCATCCCCCAAGGTAGTGCCTGAAGAGCGCCACATCCCTGGAAACCCCAGATCAGCCAAGCTGGAGCAGATCGGGGCCCAGCCCCTGGCTTGGACAGTGGCAGTGCCACAGAAAGTGGCAGTGAAGCTCGTACTCTGCAGTTACGGGCCAGCGTTTCTTCCTGAGCCCAGTCAGTCAGTCTGGTTCATGTCCTGAAGCATGGGGGTGCTTGTCTCTCCCGTTTATTTATCCAGCCTTGTGTTCCTCGAGAGCTGCCTGTTCATCACAAAGACCCACGTGTAAGCCGAGGCCCTCCCGGTGTCTCGTGGGAGGGAGATCCTCTGGGGCCTGGTGCATTGCCATGAATTTCAAGCCAGCAAAAAGCAGGCACTCGCCCCTTCTCTTCCAGTTCAGCTCCCCGGCCCTGCACCCATTGTCCCACCCCCTGTGCCTCCGGCGTGAGCTTAGTGCTGACGCCAAGTCCCCCCCCGCCCCCCGCCCCGGGCAAACAGCGCTTGCTCCCCACAGGCTCTGACAAGCCTCCAGCCCTGCCACTCTCAGTTTGCTCACATCAGGCTGTAAAAAATGTCTTAATCTTATTAACACAAACCAATCCATTAGCTCTAATTACTGTGCTGGTTGGGGAAAAGGAATGTAATTAACTGTCCTGGTTCTCCAGGATGAACTGGAAAGGGCCCTGCATGCACCAAGGGCTGCGATGCCTCTCATCATCCATGTTTTCTTTGCTTGAGTGTTGGCAGAGCTGTGCGGTGCATTTATTACCTTCCTGACCCACTTCCCCAGCGCTCCATCCCTCGGGAGAGTGCAGCTGCCTCTGGAGCTCCCAGGCTGTTAGCACCTGCACAGAGGCCCCTGTCCTCACACATGCCCCCCAAAACCATGGTGCAGGCTCATCAGGGACCTCACTGAGGGGTCCCAGGGCCCAGCTTCCACCTCTCCATGCACCTGCTGGGAAAGGGGGGTTCATACGGCTGCCTCCTGCCCTCAGCGCAGCACCGTGGTGCAGGGACCAGGGGAATGGGCTGTGCATGGACAGATGGGGTTGCTCAGGGAGGATGCAGAGTGCAGTGCCTTTCAGGGTCCCTCCAGTGGCCTGGACTCTGGACCCTTGCAACTCATCACAAGAGAAGCCCAGGAACCCATGCAGGAGGCACGACACATGTCTGATGGGAACTGGCCAACAGGATCTGTGCTGCAAGGATGCTCTTTCCTTCTCCTGGGACAGTGTCAATACATGAGGCTCTCAGACCTCCAGGGAGACCACGGATGCGCCTCCCCCACAAGCGAGGGCTTTGCCAGCCAGCCGGCTCAGCTTTGAGCTCACCTCTGCACCACGGGCCTGTTAATGAGCAGGTTTGTCTCTGCAGAAAATTAGACTCTTCAAACCAAATCAGCAGGTTGGGTCCCCCCTGTAATCTCTGGATTAGCCCTGCCCCTGCAAGGCTTACACAGCTCAAAGCAGCCGCTTGCCTCTGGTAATGACCCTCCTCAGCTCCAGGCTGAGGGACTCTCTCTCCTCAGCTCTCCAGGCTACAAAAACTTTGCTAAATTCAGTTCACAGCATAATGGTCTACCTTTGTGGGCATGACACCATCCAAATTGCAGGGGGCTTCACTGGTACTCAGTGACTGAGCAGGAGGTAACGCGTGGAGCTGCAGATTGGTGAGAAGCACAGGCGATGCTTGCACTGCTGGGCATGGTTTGGGCCCATGGTACTGCTGAGCACCACAAGAGCCAAAGGCCGGTCCTTCAGCAAGGCAGAGCCGCTCTGTCTGGGCACACTCTGCCCCTCCACCCAGGGTCTCAGCACACATGGCCCACATCGCCAGACTGCCGCTCCCCCAAGGCAGCTCAGCTTTGTCCCCTTGTTTGGGGTGGGGAGAGCAAGGCCTGGCGAAGGGATATGACCATGGTCAGAGAGCGAGTGAGTAGCAGATAAGACAAGGCCCCCGATTTAAGGTTACACGCACTGACGTCTGAGCCAAGCTGCCCTGCTTGCCCTGCCCGGCAGCCTGAGGCTTACCTGGCTCGGGAGAGCCTGCCGGGTTCATCAGCCCAGCCAAGTTGGATGCACCCCAGGTGAAGCAGGGACCCATTGCTCCAGCCTGTCTCCCCCAAGCTCATGACAGCTGATGAGCGACAGCCAGGGGATAATGGACCAGCAGTGAGCTCTTCCACCACCTGAGAAGCACCAATGATGTGACCAGCAAGTTGCACTGAACGGCTGCTGCAAGATGCCCGGTAGCATCAGGGTGAGGGAAGGGTGGCAGGGAGCCCCGGCTGTCACCCCCATTGAATCATAGCATGGCTTCTCCCCGGGGCACCTGGATGTCCCATCCCCATTCGTGATGGAGATGTTGCCTGTGTGTTTCATCAAGTCCCCATGGCTTTTCCAGGCAAGAGGGGAAGAGAGCAAGAAGCCAGTGCCTTTCTGGAGCAAGTGCCACGACTTGTCATCGCACCCCGCGGGTTGAGAGGTTCCCTTTGCATAACCCAATATCAGCAAAGCCCAGGCCTCACCCAGTGCTGGGGCTCCAGGAGCAGGGCTGTAGGAGCCCCAAACGGGGTGAGAATGGTGACAGACACCGCCCTGCTGGGACGTGGGGCTGGGGGGTGCCTTCACCCATCAGCTGCCTCCTCCCAGGACATGGAGCACAGGACGCCAGGTGTCCTCAAGACGCACCTTCCTGGGAGGGGGGAAGGTGCAGAGCCCTTCTCGGGCATAGCACCCTGTCCTGGCCAGCGAGGAGGGCAGGGAGCAGCTGCAGCTCCTGCATCCCGCCTTGTTCTCTGTGGGAGCACCCAGAGAGCGGGTGCCGCGCTGCGCCCAGAGCAGGACGGGCAGGCCCAGCCCCAGGAGATGGGCAGGGAAGGTCCCTTTTTGGTAAAGCAGCTCTCTGGTTAGTGGTGCCCTCCTGGGGACTGGGAAGAGCCAAGCCATGACAGCCACAAAGAGCTGGCCCTCTCTCCCCTCCTGGACTGGGGAGCCTGCCGGGATGCCTTTGGTCCCATCCCACAGCAGAGGATTGGGAGCTCTTTGGGGATGAAACCACATGGCCATGAAGGGGGCTGATAGCCGGCAGGGCCGTGACAGTAGGGCTGGGGATAGGAGAGGAGGGAAGGGAGGCCCCGGCGCTGCCTGCCTGCAAACAGGACAAAGACACCGTGCGGAGAGTGGTGCATTTCCTGGTGGATGGAGATGCCATTTCCGTGAGAGCCTCCTCTCCCCCATCCACGGGCGGCTGGGCTGCAACTGCGGCAGGGAGGGAGCAATCACCGGCACCACTGCCAAGGCGGTTACTGCCTAATTACAACAATAAAATGTCAGTCAGAGATGAAATCGCCTCAGCTCGTGGCACGCAGGAGTGAATCTAAAAGCCATTACACTCATTTACAGGTGCAGGGAGACAGGCCAGTAGCAATCTCCATCTCAATCACAGCCCCGCCGCCTGCTCCCGCTTCCCGCCGCGCCCAGCATGGAGGCCGTGGTGCTGCGCCGGGGAGAGCGGGCTGGTTAGATCGCCGCAGGGACAGCTCCCAGGAGCAGTGCCAGGCCCCGGGGGCCTCAGTGGCCCTTGGCTGGGGCGAGACAAGGCAGGAACCCACCCAGCAGGTCCCAGGAAGGCAAAGGGGCTGCCCTATATGGCAGGTGGCCGTGTCCCCCAGGGCGAGTGGGGCCATGGCCCAAAAGGAGAAGGCTAGGGTCACCAACTGGACTGAGGTGACAGGCTCTCGTGGGGTGCCTGGTCCCTGTCCCGGGCAGGGCTGCGTTCCACGGGGAGCAGCGTGCACACGCCCATGTGCAAGTGCTTTCCAACACTCAGACGAGGGGCAGCACCACAGCCCCAGGCCCCGAGCTGCCCTGCCCAAGGGCACGCAGTCACCAGCCAGCCTGTGCCTGGAGCCACGTGCCAAGCCCATTCTCCAGGCTTCATTCTCCTCTCTGCAGACGGCTCTACAGCTTCCTGCTTTTCACTGTCCTGTCTATTGTATTTTTTAATATACTGTTAAAAAACCCACCCTGTTCCTCCCCTGCAGATGAAAGCTACAAGGCAATGCTCTCGCTTTATTTAAGAGCATAATTATACGGGTCTGATATTTGCAGAATTCAAAGCTATAAATTTCCCCCAGGGAAGTAGATACAGTAGCTCGTGGAAAATCAAATGCCAAACTGCCATGAAGGAAAGGTGGAGAAGAGGGGAATTGATCACACAAGGCAGCGCGGGTCCTGATTTCCCAAAGGTGCTGCAGTTCCCAGACCAGGCCCATGCCGTGGGACACGGGTGTGCTCACATAGCACAGACTTGCTTCAAGATGCACCAGGTCAAAAGAGTCCCTGATTTTTCCAGGTACATTGTTGACTCATTTGGGCCAGTTTTGTGCCAAGATCAGTGGCGTGTACATTGGTCCGTGTCTGGTTTAGATTGCGTTGGACCCAGGCTAATTGTTAGGTGTGTCCCTCCCCTCCGGGTGCAGGCTGCGCCTCTCCAGGGGCAATAGGGACCCACTGGGGAGCAGCACGGCTGGTTTTTCGTTCCTGCCCAGGACTCCTGGACAGCTCGCTCTCATGTGTGTCCTGCTCTGCTGCCAAGATGCTGCCCCTGGTTGGCACAGCCGAAATCTGGTCTCCTGGACAGAGGCGTGCAGAAGGCTTGGCAAGGAGCTCTCGTCACACCACTCGTTTGGAAGCAGCAGTTGCTGCATTGTTGCGGTGGGTTGTAAGTTCAGGGGGTCTCAGCCCTTCCCTCTGTGTCTATGCAGACGCGTGCAGCCCCTGGGGCCCTGCAGGGTCCCCGGCTCAGCGCTGCAATTTGTCTTCACTCCGCGGTTTTACAATGCGTAGCACAAGGCTGTAACTTCTCCAGGACGTAACAGCAGCATCTCTCCATGCGCCAGTGAAAGTCAAAGCACCGGCTAAACACCATCGTGGCTCTGCTGCAGGCACTGCCAGCTGCGGAGAGCGTTGTTACTGCTAGGATTAGTCCATGACTGCTCCCTGCTGCAGAGGCCATTGCTGAAGCAGGTGGAAATATGCCTTGGGTGCTGCCTTGGCAGCCCAGGCTGGCACAGCACTCTTTGGGGGGCAGAGGGGCTATTCTCTGCTGCAAGGCCCCTAACGCCGTCCCGCTGGAAAGCAGTGGCTGGGAGGAGAGCTGTGCAGAAGCTTGGGAAGGAACCGCCTCCTTCCTTCCTGAGCTGCACCGTGTCCCCCTGGACCCCGCTCGAAGGGCCAGAGAGATCACCGCAGCCCTAGAGAAGTGGGGGCTCCCACGTGCCAGCCCTGCTACAACTGCTGGGGGACACTGGCTGCGGAGGGCAGACCCCAGGAGACCTGGCTTCTGGCCCCTGCTCTCAAACCAGCCTACAGCCTCTCAGAGGTTGCCACGCTGCCTCATATCCCTGCCCTGCTGGAGGAGCCAAAGACACTTTGTTAATGAACATCATTGAAGTGTTATCAGGTGTTTCCTTCAATTATCTTCTGACATGTCTTTTCCTTGGAAAGGGACACTTGAAACGGGCAAAAAATACAACAACCTTCAGTGGAAAAGCCCCAGAGATCTCCTTTGCCCGCCAGCCACGGGAACCACATGTCTGCCAAGGATGTGGAGAAGCTTGAGAGAGTCCAGAGAAGAGCCACGCGCATGATCAGAGGTCAGGGAAGCAGACCCTACGATGACAGGCTGAGAGCCCTGGGGCTCTTTAGCCTGGAAAAGCGCAGGCTCAGGGGTGATCTGATGGCCACCTACAAGTCTACCAGGGGGGACCACCATTATCTGGGGGAACGTTTGTTCACCAGAGCGCCCCAAGGGATGACGACTAGGTCGAATGGTCATAAACTACTACAAGACCGTTTCAGGCTGGACATAAGGAAGAATTTCTTTACTGTCCGAGCCCCCAAGGTCTGGAACAGCCTGCCACCGGAGGCGGCTCAAGCGCCTTCATTGAACACCTTCAAGATGAAACTGGATGCTTATCTTGCTGGGATCCTATGACCCCAGCTGACTTCCTGCCCTTTGGGCGGGGGGCTGGACTCGATGATCTTCCGAGGTCCCTTCCAGCCCTGATGTCTATGAAATCTATGAAATCTCGTTAGGCTGTACGAGCACCTCCCCAGGGGGTTTCCATATAACGGTGACAAACCATCATCGGTGGAACAACGCAGCCTTGCGGGGTTTACACGCAGGGTCCGAGGCACTTGGCTCTGACACGCTGGTGTCACCGGTGGTGCTCGCGTTTCTTTCTTAATTGCAGCTGTGTACCAACATTAGTGCTTGGCTTATTGGGTATGAAAGATGACTGTAGCAGTTCATGCCCAGGACAACCCCTAATAAACCCAGCAAAGGTCATTTCCAGAGAGAAGGAAGCGCACAGACAAAACAGCCTGCACAAGGCTGGGCAGTGGAAAAAGCCACTCCAGCGAGTGCTGGCTCCCTTGTTTCGGGCATGGAGGCTGATGGCTAGAGACGACTCGAAGCCAGTCCTGGTGGGTCCTGGCATGCAGACACCCCCCTCCTAGGACCATTGTTAATGGTTTCCATTCCTCAATATTTTCTGCATCGTGTTTCCCCTCTCTTGCCCCTCGGTACTTAACTGCAAAGCTAAATGCACTTAGCTCCATGGCACACGGGGGCAAGGGGTGTCTGCAGCCCTTCTTCAGCAAGAGGCTTTTATTAAACAAAACAGCTGTTGCTGGACAGACAGGCAGGTGGATTGCCACGACCCACGTTGCAGCTTGGCCTCTCTCATTTTCCAGGCCTGCTCTGTCAGAAATGCCAAGCAACACACAGACCCGGCGAAGCGCTGACTGACCCAGCTCCAGACAGCACACCCCCGTGTGCAGCGGGGCTTTTTTGCTGCTAACTAGTACACTTGTCTCTCCATCCACGTATCTGGCAGCAGATTTCTGGGATCCGGAAGAGATGCAGGTCAGCTCTCCAAACGGGGAGCAAGCTGGAAAAGTAACACTTGAGTGAGTGCCGGGTTGTTTTTCCCGTGGAGCGCTAGTCGGTAAGAGGACAAAAGAGGATGTTAATGTTTTATTGAAAGAAGGTTAGTCCCTTCCGCCTGCCCTCCAGGGTAATGTGCTGCTGTGGCAATTCACTACCGTTAGTAAAGTGCGTCAAGTGTGTTTGAGGAACACAGCGTATCGATTCCCGTGTGCAGCATGCGGCTCCTAACACAGAGCTGTAATGTCTTCTCGCGCTACCCTGGAAGGCCCATTTACCAGCCTCCCGAAAGTAAGGGCCCTCGTTATTGATTCGTTCGGTATTTACATGCATTTCACTCTCTGGGCCTGACAAGGACGCGCGCGGCGGGATTCTCAATGCCAGCAGCACCAAGAGAGAGGCTACATGTGGGATAAACTTGCCCCATAATTACATGATTTTAACAGCTGGAGCCACAACACCTCTCCCTTTCTCCTCATCCAGGCAACCTGCATGGAGGCAGGGGAACAGCAAGCTGCTGTTTCTCTTGAATGCACATTTTTTTCTGTTTTTCTTTCCAAATGTTATTTCCTTCATTGCGTACCCTTCACGCCCAGCTCAGTAATGGCTGGAAATGCCTTCTGAGGAGGGCCGGGCTCTGATCACGGGCAGTAATTGCCTCTGGGCTGCGAACTCTCAGGCAGCAGAGACTGATGCCACTGGAAACCCTCTTCCCATTTCCCAGCCTCGGGGCCTCCCTCTTGTTATTTTAAATGAGGTTTAGTGGATGTGGGAGCGAGACTGCTGCCCAAGTTCGGCTAGGGCTCACACCCCAGTGCCTACAGCACAGCGACGCAGGCCTCCGCCTCTCGAGTGCCCCTCGGTTAGCCGGCAGCGCTAGCAGCCCGTACCCTCTGGGCTCGTGGAAAAGGTGAAGCCAGAATGAAACACTGAAAGCCCTGATCCCACCACAGACAGGGACAACTCGGGTCACCTCCTCTCCCTTGCAGTCACTGCAGCTGCCTGATGCTCGCGGGAACTGGAAGGACTCCTGACTCCCGAGTAACTCTGAGGGTTACTCCTGACTGTGATGAGAATGCCCCCGCTTTACCCCTCCATGTAATCGTGTCAAGTCCCGCCATTGCAGCGTCAATGTGGTTAACAACCTGCTTAAATATTAACTCCCTACAAACAAGGTTCCAGATATTAACAGCTCATTAATATTTATGAGATAATGAATAGATGTTCTTTAATAACTCATTCTAAATGGTGCGGTGACGGGCAGCCTGCTCTCAAGGGGTGACAGTGGCGGGATGATCCCACCTGATTAGAGCATGGTGGGGCAATTAATTATGTGCTAAGCACACACTAGACATTGCCCTGATGTATTAAAACATGAAGGGCATTTAACTCAGGGGGAAACAAGGGCAAGTTTTCCTCTGTGGAAATGTGAGTGAAAAGCCTGGTGGCCTCTGAGGTCCGATGCAGAGAAAACACATGGTGGAGCAGCTGCCTTGCTGGGTAGAGCGAGGGCAGGCAGGTCTTGCCCTCAGTTTGCTTTATGAGCTTGGAAAGGAACGTAAAGAAGAATCGGAGGCAAACAGAGGGCAAACAACTCCTCTACCTCCCTTTTATAGCTTCATTAGCAGGATTTAGATGACACTCGGCACTTCCAAGCCTCCGTTGTTAACAAGAGGTTAGTTAATAGTGACATTAGAGTCCTGCTCAGGCTATTTAGGAATGGGGATTTGCCAGGCAAAGAGCTGTCAGCCTTGTTTAAGACATCATTTAAGCCAGTCTGCGGGGGAGGTGAGCTGGGTACCAACCTGGGGGTGCTGCATTTTGGACAGGCAGTGCCAGGGTGCAGCAGGGCAGCTGTTCCGGGGTGCTTGGCTGGGAGAGGTGGTGGACCGTGGCGTGATGGGCAACACATGGCCCAGGTGCCTGTGGTCATGCTAGTTTCAAGCAGACTCAAGCTGTGGTGCCTTGAGGAGCCCCCTGCCTCCAGAGCCCCTCACACCCAGGCCCTTGGAAGTTTGTCCATGGCTGGAAATCATGCACCTGCCCTGACTACCCCACCAGCTCCTCGCCTGGCTCAGCCAGTGGGTGCAATGTCTTTGCTTCTCCATCATCCACCATCGCGCTGATTGTGGGTGGCTGCAGCCGGTGCTTGGGCCTGACCCAGTGGCCATGGGCAGCAGCACAGGGGCTCCCATGGGCTTCCCTGGGCTCTGAACCTGCTCCTTGTACTGCATCCACAGAGCTGCACCAGCACAGTGCCCAGCGCATCCCCTGCCCATGCCCGTGGCACCACGTCCATGTGGCAGCTCCTATGGGTGCAGCTCTTGGCCTCGGAGAAGGGTCTAGCTGCTGCTCGCGCTGCCCCAGCATGAAGGGGATGTCATGCCCGCCAGCCACGACCTCCGCCGGCTGGTACTCATTTACATCGCTGCAAAGCCAGGCCGGGCTTCCACAGGTGCCCTGCCAGGAGCAGGCTCTGCTTCCCACCGGCAGCCCCCAAGGCAGCCCCGACAGTGCAGGGGCCTGTGCTGCGCTGTTCCCATTCATCTCCCACCTGCCCTGCTCCCTCATGGTGCTGCAGGGGCCACGACAAGCTGTGGCAGTGCCTTCATGTGCTCAGCCCCTTCCCACTGCCACGAGGCAGCTCTTCACTCCCGTAGGGAACGCACTCCCACTGCCCAACAGCGTCTCTGAGATGAAGTCTCGGCTCGGGAAGTATCCGGGGCCGAATGCTCAGGGAATGAGAGATTCTTCCAGAGAGGGGGAGGCACGCGCACATACACACGCGCCTCTCTCCTCCCAGCCTGTGATCCGTATTTTCAATTTTCCCAAAGATTATGTTTCCTCCGTCGGAGATGTTGTCTCCTGCTTTCTGACCTGTACAAGTGGAGAGATAATGGAATCCCGACGAACTCCGCGGGCACGCTCCCCTCGCCGCGCACATGGCAGGGGCTGCGCGGCCAGGGCCTCCGGCGGGCGATCAGAGGGCGACCTTCCTCGCCTGTAATTTCCACTCTGCTCTGAGGGGATGAGATGCATTTGTGTGCAGCAGCTGCCCCCTGCCCTCCCCACGCGTCCCGCACAGCGAGTGCTGGGCCACAGGCACTGGCTGCTGGGCAGGTCCCCAGGGAGCTTCAACAGCAGGGCAGTGTCTTCCCGGCACCCATGCACATGCACACGCATGCACACATGTACTGTGTACACACACGCACACGCCCATACCCCAAGGCCCGCAGAGACATGGTCACCTCTGACAGCTGAGCAGGGGCGAGGCACGGCGTGAGCTGGGCTCTGCTGTTTGTCACAGGAGGCAGAGCAGAGAGGAAGCGAGCAGGCCCCTCGGGTCCATGGGCAGCGTGGGGCAGCGGTTGCAGCCAGAGACCCCTCCAGCGGCCTGCCCCACGTGCCCGTGGCAGCAGGGATGGGTGGATTCCCACAGCAGCTGCTTCTGGGCGACAGGGCAGAGGAAGGCTGGGTCTGGCTCCTCAGGAGCTCCTGGGGTCTCCCCTCTGCCAGCACGGCTGCGAACGACTGCCCCAGGCCCAGGGGCCCCTGAGCTATTGCCCTCCGCTGCCTGGCTCCTCCCCAGCTTCAGGGCCCAGGCACTGACCGAGGAGGCTCCAGGGCAAGGGGCCAGGAGCCTGCTGGCTGGCCTGGCAGGAGGCACCCGGGTGGTGGGGCTCGTCCTACCCTGGGAAAGTCCTGTGGCCTGGGACTAAGGTCAGGTGGGTGAACAACAGCCCCTGCAGAGGCTCCAGGAAAGCCAAGCGCTGCCCCACGCAGGTCCGTGTCTGGCCCACCTCCTTGCCCTACCCGAACACCCGCAGCATCAGACCTCCCCCCGACTCCCTAGCGGGGCACGTGCACAGTAGCCAGCACTGCGGAGACTGCAGCGAGAGCACGCACAGGCAGGGACCGCTCCCGTAGCCGCGGACCGACAAGCGGCTCTTTCAAGTCCCAACCAATCTGCGTGCAAACAGCCCAGGTGTCCCTGGCTGCACGCTGGCTGCAGCCCTCCCCTTTATGTGGTGGGGGAAGAAGAAATTGGATTTGGGGGAAGTGCACACAGCTCCCTGGAGAAGAGGTACATTTTCATTATACTTAGGTGCTGAGTAATTGGTGGTAATACAAGAGATATGGGCAGTGTCATTATATTCCAGACTGCGCTGGAGATGTATTATCATCATCTGTCATTATCTGGGTCTTCTTGTGGCTGCTAAATTGTAGAACATGATTTTAATAACCCTGGCAGGCAAGAATCATTTTTCTTTTGTCACTTAACAACTCGGCCTTGCTTGCTGGTACCTTTAAATAAAACCGAGGGGGGAGAGAGGGGCGTTGGCTCCTGGGGGAGCAGACGCAGCCAGTGCTCTGCTCCCTCCCCACGTCTGCAGAGACACCCCAGATCCACGGCAGTGTGGCTAGCAGCGGGTGAACCTCAGGCGGTCCAGGGCCAGAAGCCCCCAGTGAGGATGCTGCCAGCAGGCCAAGGCGCTCTGCCAGCGCATCCCGTGCACACGGGGACGCGGCCACCAGTGGGGTGGGGTCGGGGGGGAGCAGGGTAACTGTGGGGAATGTAGGGAAGAAGGGCGCTGTGGAGCCGGGTGTCTGGGCCCCACGGCCGCCTGATGGAGGAGCTCCTCCTAGCCGGCTGCAGCCCCGGTCTCCTCTGGCTTGCAACTGGCTTGCAAAGCCCCTGGGCAGCAGTTCCCCGGGCTGTGGCTCGTGGGTGGCCGGTTGGTCGGGAGCACCAAGTCCGCTGTATTCTGCCACATGTCCAGAGCAACTGGGTCTCCGGTCTCTGGGGTCTCTGGTCTCCCCCCGCCCCGCAGGCGCTTTCAGCCTGGGCACTCCCAGCCAGGCGGCCGGTTCCCTCCAGAGCCTGTGCTGCAATTCCAGGACCACTTCTCCCAGGCCCACGGCTGTAGCATCACCCGGGAGAGCAGAGCCCATGGCCTGTGCGCACAGCCCGCTGGGATAAGGATGCTGACACAGAGCTCTGTGACACCGCACAGCGACGGACCTGGTGGGGACCCGCTGCCCTCCCTGCCGAATGCCCCGTCCTCAGCCTGGCCCTGCCCTCCCCTCTGCCGCCTGGCTGTGACTGATCCCCTCCTTCCGCTGCGCGCCCGCCGCCATCGCTCATCGGAGATAGCATCACCGTGGCGGCCAGCTCAGCAGCTTGCCAGCTTTCATTACCTGGCTGTGAGCTGGGAGGAGAAATTGCTGGTGGCACTTTACTTTATCCTGATAACGGGAACAGGCCGCGTCTATTGTTCCCTTCCCCTCCGCCTCAACAGAGCGCAGGCTTGGATTGCACTTTGTGGAGATGCACCGGCTGATTGCTGCTGATGAGACCGGCCTGCTAAGAGCCCTTCATGAACATCGCCCGGTCTGCCTTCAGCGGGGCCGCGTGCGAGGGTAGCACTGGGGAGGGAGGAGAGAGTGGGTCTGAACAGGACTGCACCTCAGGACCCGCTGGCCTAGGACCTCTGTGCAAGGGGCTGGACCGATTGCCCTGCGCCTTGGTACTCGGCCCGGGGAGGTGCCTGGGGCAGGGCCTGTGGGCTTGGATCTGTCTGCTCCTGTCCCTAGCCACCTCGGGCCCTTTACAAGGTCTGTGGGCAGGGCTGCCATCCGGTTCTGGGTCCAGACGGGGCCCAGCCCAGGGCGGCAGGTCCCGGACGGGGGCTCCCGGGCACCAGGCACAACGGACCAGTAACGACCAATACGAGCAGCGATGCAGAGCCGCGGACCCTCTGGCTCTCAAGCATCCCTGCTCCGTGCTGCTCTGTCACTGCCACAGCCAGCCCAGCTGTCACCGGCTCCTGGTCATTCACGCTGGGCGGCCAGATGTGACAGCAGCTCCCTCGTGGGCGGCTGGCTACAAACAGGCCTGTTGTGCCCATGCTGCCCGGGGGCTTGGGTGCCTTCTGACCTCCCCTACATCAGCAACACAATTTCTTGTGAAGCTATTGGTGCCACCTCCAAACTGTGTCCCATGCTGCTGCTTTGATTGGGAGACTTGCCATTCTCCCTGTGGTGTTTACTCTCTTAAATTGTGCAATCATCAGGGAGGAAAAAACAGAGAAACACAACTTCTGCAACGAGCCATTTCGGAGCAGGCTTTGAATTGCAGACTGCCACCATCACGGCTGAGAACAAGATTCAATTATGCCCCAGAAGACAAGGGGCGACGGGTTTTAGGCAGGAGCAGGTTCTGGCTTCCTGCGCCACTAGGAACCAGCTCAGATTTTCGGACTCTCAAAATGCCAGTTAAGATGCTGCGTGACAGATGCTGCCATTTCCAAGTGGCGGCTTGAGGCCGTTCCCCACGATGCTGCAGCTCCAACGTGCAGATGAAAGTTAGTAAAACAACAAACTCGAGGCCTTTTCACCAATTTTAAAGCCATGCTTAAATTCACAGCCGGGGGAAGAATGAAGTTCGTAGACCGCCTCCCCTCTCGGCCGGGCTGCAGCCCTCTGAGGGACGCCGTGGCCTTTGCTACTGGGGCGGCCGGCAGGTGCGTCGGGGGCTGGCGGGCATCGCAGCTAATGGAGGGAGGAGGCCAAGGGGCATGACCGTGCTGGGCGACTCGTCACAGTCGCTGCCAGCAAAGGGTGACCTGCTCCCCGCTGTCCTCAGCCCCCACGCATCTACAGCCTGGGCTCCCCAGACCTGCCCAGGCAATGCAGCTGGGCAGGGTGCTTCTCCTGACGAGCCTCGTTAGGGCTGTCCAGGCCACAGCTCCAGATGAGAGAATAATAGAGTCCAACCCAGGCAGGGGTCACCCCCGTGAGGAATGCTCTGGGTCTCGGCAACCGGGAACACAAATGCTCCTTCTTTGCTAATTTTAGCAGCATGCCAGGGCCGGGGAAAGCCATTTGCTCTCAATTTGCATATGCAGCCTTGGCAAGGCCCCAGGCAAGGGGATCCTTGCTGCAGCAGAGGTGATGAACACCTCCCTGGCAGAGGGACGGGTATGGGTGCTGGTCCTTAGCCCGCAGAGACTCCTGCCCGCCCAGCCAGTGACCTTGCTCCCAGCCTCCCTGCGTCCCCAGGGCGCGGCAGGCCCAGCCGGCGTGACTGAGCACCTGGCACTGCGCCCCGGAGCAGACACGCGACCCTGTGCCCGGAGCACCCGCCTGGTGCCAGACAGCATCGGGCACCCTGTCGAGGCTCTGGCATGGGTGCTCCTCTCTGCCTCCATCACAGCCTTCATGTCCAGGCCCGGGCCCTGCTGCCACCTCCCCGTGGCCCGTGGGGCAAACCCAGGGCACGGGGTGGGGGGAGCTCGGGGGGGTGGCTGGTGGCACCGGTGGAGACACAGTGCCATCTAGCGGGCAGCAGCAGCAGAAGCCGGGCAGGCCCAACCACAGGCCCTCCGCTCCCCAGCCACAAGGCCCATCCTGCCACAGGCGCCGTGTCCTAGCAGGCAGGTGTTTCAGCAGGGACATGCACACAGCCAGGAGGGTTCAGGCCCGCAGCCTCCCAACCGGCCCATCGGCAGGGCCCAGTGCCAGCGGTGCACCACCAGTGCCCGGGACCGCCTCGTGCGGGCTAAGACAGGCTGCTCCATCCCACGAAACAGCCCAGCCCTCAGGGTAAGGGAAACCCTAGTCCGGCAGCCTCCTCCCTGGATCTCAAGCACGGTTCCCCCCGGGATGCTTTGCTCAGTCTGGGCTGAAGGGCCTGGGCCGTGCACCTTGGGTGTGGGTTCTCACAGAGCTATCTGCACACACGTGCATGTCCATGCATGTACGAGGAGGGGGTGCACACATGTGTAGGGCTCACACTCAAGCTATGCCTCTAAAGTCCCTCAAGACAGTATCAGCTCTCTCCTTCTGCTGTGCCTTTGCATGTGGGCTGTTCCCACTGCAGAGCCCAGGGAGTGGGGGGGGAAAGAGGGGCTGCGCCCCGAGTCGAGGCAGGCGCTTACGTTATCAAACAGCTAATGCCAGGCACTGGAATTAGCAGCTGTCAGTCGCAAACAGGAGCAGATCAGCACCTCTGCTGCCAGCGCCTCCTGGCCTCGCTCTGTGATTCTCATCTCTACAGGGACTGGCTGCAATTCTAATATTTTGCAAATAACGCTGGGTGTTAAGAAACAAACCTATTTCCTGCCTCAAGAACTGCAAACAGCTCCGTGATTGGAACAGACAACGATCTTCCCTTATGCAAGGAACACAATTATCTCCATGCAAATCATAGGGTTTTGTTGTGCATCTATCACAACAGGAGCTGCAGTGATTGAGGCTTCAAGAAGCAACATGACAATAAAGGCTGGGCCAGTCCAAGCTTTGGCCTCAGCTTAACGTGGGTGGACGGAGCGGGGTGGTTAATTGCTGCGTTTGGACCTCTGAGTCGAGCACAGCAAGGACACAGAGTGGGAGCGGGCCCTGCCCCGCAGCACTGGCAGTGCAGACAGACAAGTCAAGCTGAGACCTGGAGAAAGGCAGCTCCACAAGCGCTGTTTTTAAGTGGGGAAACCGAGGCAGAGAGAGACGGAGGTCTCCCATGCCCAGAGAGGCTGGACCCCCACTGCAGCTGGAGCCTGCAGGTGCCCAGGGCTCCCAGCCCCTCTGTAACTGTCGCTTCCCGCGCGGGCCCGGGACAGCCGCTCTGGCTCATCTTCCCCGGGAGCTGTCCGCGCTGGGCAGGAGCTGCTGTGATCACCCCCGCTCCGGAGAGTCCCCTCCAGCAAGAGCATCGCTGCACAGTCCCTTTCCCACCTGTCCTGCCTGCAGGCCCTTAGCTGGGCTTGCTTTATGGCCTGCACTGTCTCGTGCCGCTCGGGCGCAGGGCTGCCGGCACAGCCCTGTGTTCTGCAGCAGCAGAGCTCCCTCTCTCACATGCTCTCTTCCCCTTTTCCTGGGTGAGGGCCTGGGACCCCGTGCGAGGTGAACTGGTCATGTCAGGGGGCCGTTAAGCTGTTCCCCAGATGCATTCGAGAGGCTGCCAGAGTCAGGTGGAGACGTCCCCAAAGGCCCTGATTAGAGGGTCTGGGAATGGAAGAGGCTGGGCGGGCCCCGCTGCGACTCCCGCAGCCAGCCCTAGCATGCCAGTACAAGATCCCACCCCAGGGGCTGCCCCTCCGTCCTGCCGGCCCCTGGGAAGCACTGCAGGGCTGGCTCGGCGTTCCTAGGAGCCCTCCTTGAGCTGTGCCGGGGCCCTTGGGTTTGCCTGGTGCTGGGCCCTGGGGTGCTCGTGGCCCGGGAGAGCCAGGAGCTGCTTCCACCTTTCTTTCCTTTGTTAAATTGCTGCGGGACACTCGTGCCACCACAGGGCCAGAGGTGAGGGCTCAGCAGCCGACAAGCCTGGGGGAGCAGCCAGGGAAGCAGGCGCTGTAAGCAGACCTGACCGGGCTGCGTTTCTGGGAAGGGGCAGGCAGGCTTCCCCGCAACTGCAGCCACAGCCTGCTACGTGCGACCTCCCACAGCCCCGGGCCACGCTCCCCCAGGCAGCAGGGCACAGGGCTGGCAGCCACGGGCCTGTTCCCAGCCTCGTAACTCTGGAAAAGCCCACGGGCTCCCGCACCACTTCCTCTTTCACTGTTCCCACTCACGCTTCGTCATGGCCTGGCGGCCAGGGCAGGGCTGGGTCAGGGTCAGGGTCGGGGTTGGGGTCGGGGTCGGGGTTGGGTCCTACCTGCTCTCGCTGCCCCTCTGCAGGGCTGGCAGCCCCAGGCATCGTCAGCCCCTCTCACCCCGGCCCCTGAGCACGGGGCTCAGCCCTGTCCCGGCCCCCTCCATCCCTGGAGCATTCAGTGGCTTCTCCCAGGCCCACAGTGCCTCCATCCCAGAGCCTCCCCCATGCCCTGCTTCTCCCCCTGCCCCCTTCCCCCTGCGAGCCAGGTGCCCTGCATGGGGCCGGCCCTGGTCCCAGCACGTGCCATGCCCAGCGGGCATGCAGGGAACCAGTGAGTGGCTCAGACGGAGCTGCAGGGAAAGCAAGACGGCAGGGATGACCGTCTGCCCCGAGCCCAGCCCGGCCAGGCCCTGCGGCAGGTCAGCAGGAGCAGCCCTGGCAAACCCCTGGGCAGCAGGGCACGTGTGACCGCACAGTGCCCAGCTGCAGATGCTGGCGATGACTCGCTCGTGGCATCGCTGCAGCCCCGCACAGACACGGCTGAAGGCAGCCTCTGCCCCGGAGCCCAGGGCAGAGGTCGGCTAGCCCAGGGCTGTGGACAGGCCACCGGGAGCCGGGAGAGCCCGTCTGCTGGCACCCCACTCCTGTGTATGGGCTGGGTGCGGACCAGCGGGGCAGGCCTGCCTTGGCCTAGGCTGCATGGCCCAGGCTGCGGCCATGGGGGAGCTACAAGCCAGAGGGATCAGGAGGGAGAGGCAGAGAGGAGCTGCCAGGGACTTGCCGGCAGTGCGGGCAGAGACACGCCAGCTGGGACCGGGGCAGAAGCAGGGGCTGCCGGGCCAGGGCTGCGGCTCTCGCTGGGCCTGGGAGGCTGTCAGGGCGAGCCGTGAGATGCTCTGCTCCCCACACCTGCAAAGCACAGGTGCTACGAGCATCTGCCCCACCCCAGCACCCCACGCCCCAATCGCCCCAGCCAGGTGGGGTCGGGCACCTCCCAGGACACGCCAGCCCCTGGGGACCGGGCAGCGAGCGTTTCCCGGGGCGCCCGGCTGCTGCCGGGTGACGGGGGCAGGAGGGCAGGCAGCACCGCTTGTTTACAGCCCGGCTGTGTTTGTTCCTTGAACGTTTCCGCCGGGCAGGTTCCCACGGAGACGCACGTTACAGGAACTCCAGCTCCCTGCTGTAAACAGGCTGCAAGCGGGCAGACTTCCTTGGCAACGGGCTCCGGGTTGCCACACCCGGGGGGATGTCGCCACACCGGCCCCCCCGCCCCCCTTGGCCCAGCTTCTGTGCCAGGCTGCACGTGGCAGTTGCCCCGTGCGCAGCCTGGGAGAGGGAGGAAGACGATGCCCGACAGTGCCCACGCGCTGCCAGGGCTCGTGCAGGCAGATGAGGCAGGATCCTAGCGAGATGTGCAGCGTGCCCACCTGCCCTGCAGAGACTGGCCGGGTGCTCCCGCCTGCATGCAAACAGCAGAGCGTGGGGCGCGACCCTGCTCTGTTTGCACAGAGCCCCATGGCCAAGGCCAACCCCACAGCTAGGACCTCCTTGTGCCCGTGCTGCAGCACCCCCTGCCCCCAAACCACCCCCATGTGCCAGCTGCTCGCCACGGCCTCCCTCTGCAGCCTGGGGCCCTCCGACCTGGGAGCGTGCTCCAAAATAGGAGGCAGCGAGAGGCAGGCAGGAGCAGGGCTGCTGCAGTGCCCGACAGCCCAGCCCTCCACTGCCTGGCCAGTCTAGCACCCAGGCCGAGTGATAATGTCCTGGGAATGGATACCCCTGGGTGGGGAGCTGCTGTTACCTAAGGCCCTGCAGCACTGTGGCGTCTGGAGGGAAGCAGAGCAGAGACCAGGACTGAGGCCATGGATGTGGGCAGGGTCACTGGACTCCCTCCTCCCAAGATCAGCAATGGAGGCTCCAGGCCCTGACCTGGCTGGCTCGGGCCCAGGGATCCTCAGGCCAGGGCAATAAGCTGTGCTCCCAGCTGGAGATGGGTGAGAAAGCAGTGTCGCTTGGCTGCCACTGTCCCCAGAGCGCTGCCTGCTTCGCCCAGCGGCCGCTGTGCCTGCCTTCCTCTTGGCATGCCCTCGGCCACCCACTCAGCCCTCCAGGGACTGGACCCATGGGTGCACCAGGGGCCAAAGTGGTGCCAGTTCTCTGCGCCAGCACCCTGCACAGGGCACATACTTCTGCCCAGATCCTGTATGCCCTCAGCTGCGCGTGCCGGAGCACAGCCTGGAAGGGGCTCTCTCTACCACCCGCCCCATTCCCAGTGCCCACAGGTGATAAAGGCACAGCTACTGCACCAGCCCCGGGCTCCAGGAGTGACCTGCAACTCACTGCAGGTAGGAGCCAGGGAGACCAGGCTGCTGCCCCTGCCCCTGCCCTTGCCCTTGCCCCAGCCTGGGCATAACCACTGCCAGTGCTAACATTGGCCTGGGTCAGAGCAGCGTGTGGCATTGCAGCAGATGCGGCTGCACGTCAGCCTGTGGCCACTGAGCTGTTCCCTCGGGCTCCTGCCCCTGCACCTCTGCTGCTCTGATGAGATGGCAGCGTGCTCCCCCAGTCACACCAGGCCCACGGGAGCTCGCCCACCGGGGCCATGGGAAGGGGGCCAGCCCTTGCCAGGTACTGAGACTGCTGCTTCTCCTGGGGAAGAACTCGGGGCTGAGCAAGGCCAAGCTGAGCCTGCGATGGGAGAGGCGAGAGGGTGGAAGGTGCCACATGCAAACAGCTGCCAGGGCTCATTGTGGTCACTGCCGCCAGGATGTGGGTCAGATCCCATGGGCCGACTGGTAGCTACGGGCCCCATGGGGAAACCCAGTGGGATCCTTCCTGATGGCAGCGCAGCAGAGCTCCACCAGCCTTGGCCCCGGGGCCGCGCCAGGGGTTCAGATGCTCCCCAGCCAGGTCCTGCCAGGTGCCTGCGCCAGGGCTGGGACCCTGGGAGACACCAGGGGATGTAAAGTCACTCTGTTGAATGGCCAGTGCATGTCTGCTTACTCTGCTCCCGTTAAGTATGTGCCTGCACCCCGACTGGGCCCATTCCCATGCTGGGGCTGCAGGCACTGAGCTGCACACACCAGGCAAACAGAGCGGGCACAGCTCAGCGAGGCAGGCGGCTCCACCGTGAGACAAGGGCTAGGGCTCTGCAGGACACGGCATGGGGCAGCCTGCAGGCCCCGGGGCAGGGGCAGGCCTGGGGCCGTCAGCGGGCCAGAGGGTCAGCTAAACTGTGAGTCACGTGCTGTGCAGCAGAGTGAGTAAACACGCGAGTAAACATGCCGTAAACAGCAGTTTGCACAATGGATGCTGCCATTGCGCAGGCCGCTGGGCTCTGGGTTGGGCAAGCTGCTGTTGACACAACGGCTCCAAGGCCCATCCTGGTGCATCCCACGACTTGGGCCTGCAGGCAGGGCGGCCGGGGGGCTGGGCGCAGAGTGGCGGGCCCAGGCAGGCCACTGACCTCCCGTCAGGCAGGGTCAGCCCAGGATCCAGAGAGCACTCCCCACCTCCCTGAACTTGCCTCCTGGCTGGGAGTCTCCCTGGGCTGCTCGGCAACATCGGGGCTGAGGCGGGAAGCCGAGGCATGCCTGGGCGGCTGCTCCAGCAACAGCAAAACAACCCAGCGCCTGCAGCAGCCACGCTCCAGCCTGGCGCCACGAGCAGCCAGTGGGAACCAGAACCACAGCCACAGCCTGCCCCGACCCGGCCAGGGACAAGCTCAGCCCAGGGCCCGAGAGCAGTCTGCACGCCGGCGCTGGCATTTGCACAGCCTCATGCAAAGTGCTGAGGCTCTGGCCCAGCTCTGCTTCTGCCGGTGTCTCTGTGGCCGTAAGCGAGAGATGGGGGCAGCCCCCACGCCCCGGGATTGCAGGGAAGCAGGGTCACCACAAGCAGCAAAGCCCCAGAAACAGCTCTGAACATGTTTGCCTTGGAGCAGCAGCAACTGCGCAGCCGCTGGTGCCTCGGTCTTGCAGCCGCACGAGACTGTGACGCTTCAGTCCTGTGGGTCTCTGAGCAGGGGGAGCAGGCACGCTCATGGGTGTGGACCTGGAGCTGACCCCTGGCAAAGCCCCAGAGCAGGTGTGGAGGGTGTCTGTCCACCCTGGTGGGGTACAGTACTGTGTGGGCTCAGAAACCAGCTGGCAATGGAGTCCACAGAGCAGCTCTGTCCTCTCCAGGCCAAAATCTTGGCAGCTGGGCACTCCAAGGCACCTTCTATTGATGGAGACCCTGCCACTGTGCCCCCTACATGTGCATGGCCTTTGGCATGGAGCAAGTGGGGTGCATGGTACTGGGGGGAGCCTGATGCCCCCACATAGGGTAGGATTGAGCTGGCAGGGTCTCCCCATTCCCATGCACCTTCCCTTGGTGCACCCCACACAAGCACCGGGCGCTGGAGCAGCAGCTTAACCAACTTCTGGGGTGCAGGGCTACAAGGGCCACGTCCAACTGCAGCTAACAGGCACTGAGCCTGACTGTCCTGTCTGCTCCGGCCCCTGAACACCACAAAGGTCCTCGCTGCTGCTAGTGCTTTGGCTTCGCAGCTCAGGGGAACGCACGTGGCAAAAGGCGACAGGCTCTGGGGGACTTGAGCTGCGTGGAAGAGGAAACCTCTGAGACACTGCCACAGCGATGGGCCACTTGGGTGCCTCGTAGCGGGAGCAGAGCACCCAGAAAACCTCAGTGTGCTCAGCCCCTCCCAGCAGTCCCGGCCCTGCCCGGGCTCTCAGAACATGCCCCCAGCCCCTCCACCTCCTGCCAGCGCTGGACCAGCCCCACAGGCTCCAGCAAGGTCACAGCAAACAAGCTCATTATTGCTCCATCCCCACCGGGCCGAGCTGAGCTGCTTAAAAGGCGGGTGGCCAGGGAGGATGAGGAGACCGGAGCCTGCTCCCCAGGGCTGGATGTGTGGGCTGCCTTTGCGCCTTCCTTCCTGCCAGCGCGTGGGGCACACACAGCCTTCAGGGAAGTGTTTTGCAATCACCTTTTCTTCGGAGCTTCGGAGCAATTAACGACACTGGGTTTGAGGAACTAACGGCAAAAGCAACATGCTGGAGCCTGGACGGGACACTCTGATCTCCCGGGGGCCCGGGCCCGTCCTGAGGGCGAGCAGCACACTCGGGGCTGCATGCACCGGGCGCTGAGATGAGGTAAGGGATGGGCCCGGCCTGCCTGGACTCTGGCTGCCCCAGAGGCTGCCCCGCTGCTGTTGGCACCGGCCGGCCTGGCACTGAGCCCTCTGGACGCGGGCAAGGTGCTTGGGTGGAGCGTCGCCTCCTGCGCAGGACAGGGCTGCGATCCCAGCAGCAATCAGCAGGGGAGTCAGCGCTGGAGCCATGGGGCAGGGCAGGGCAGGGCAGGGCAGGGGCCACGGGGAGCAGGATGGCAGGGAAACGCAGAAGAGTCAAAGCTGGAGATTAGCACTGGCTGGGTACCAGCACCATGCAGGAGTGGTCCCTCTCTGGGCACCAGGGCAGCATCAGCCTGGTGTGAACAGCCGGGACCTGTGATCCCCCCAGGAACATTGCCAGCAGCTCTGGTCCTTGCTCCCCCAGCTGCAGGGGTCAGTGGCTCCCTCGGAGGAGAACTGTGCGGTGGGCGAACACATCCCCAGCACCGAGAGGACGTGGCAGGCCCCGTGCCCTCGAGCCTGGCATTCCCGTCCCTCTCTCTGTGAGCAGCAGGGGGTTCATGCAATGTCCAGCATGCTGCACCTGCATGAAGCATGGGGCAGCAAGAGGTGACGGCAGCCCCTTCCCGCCCCTCACCCCAGTAGAGCAGAGAGGCTTCCACGGCTTTAGCCAAGTGCCCCGAGCCCACGGGGAGTTTGCAGATCGGTGCCTCCTCGTACCAGACAGAACTTGCTGCTGCCACAGAGGGTCTGATGGACCTGTGGAAGTGTGTGTGTATGTGTACGTGTGTGTGCATGCACTATAGAGAGACACGGACAACCATGGTGGATCTGACAGCTGAGGAAGCCAGTGTATTTTGCCTGATACTTATTAAGCGCCCAGCGTGTAGCATGTGGGACTGTATCGCAAGGGTTAACCTGCACACACAAACATGCACACATATGTACACACACCCCAGCTCTGGCCTGCAGAGTGACACTTCCATGTGTGTGTCCCAGGTGATGCCAAAGCCCCAGACAAGATCGTGGCCGAGCGCAGGGACAGGGGAATGATGCTGCCATCCTCCCTGCTCGTCCTGCTGCTCCTGGGTGGTGAGTCTGACAGCAATGCCAGGGTCCCGGGATGGGGAATCCCCCAAGCCCTGACTTTCCCTCCCTGCACTCCCAGGCAAGAGGCCCTGATGGCAGGCCAGCCCAGCCCAGCCCAGCCCGTGTGGGGCGCCTCCCACCGGAGCAGTGCGCTGTGATGTGCCCAGGCAGAAGCTGGCGGTTCCTGCATTGGGGCGGCATGTCCCAGACCTGTGGCAGACGCCCTGTCTGCACTGAGCAGATGCAGCCCTGCAGGGAAGCAGAGCCCACAGCATGTCCTCCCCCCCGTGCCCATGCAGGGCCCCGGGCTGGGCTGCAGCTGCGGCTATTGCAGCGACCCCTGCACTTGCACTAACAAAGACCTGGATGGCAGAGCCTCCTTTTGCCCCTTCCCCTGCAGACAGCCCCATTCGGAGCGAAGCCAGAGCCACCCTGGGCTTCTACCCTGGCTGCTTCTGGAAAGCTCACTGGGTTTGTGGCTGATGCAGACAAAGGAGCCTTGCATCTCAGGCTGGTGGGAGTTGTGCCCCAAGTCCCAGCGAGATGCAGGACTGCAGGGGGCTTACCAGCCCAGGGCCCCTCTCTGGAGAGCAGATGGACTAGGACAGGTTGGGGGCACCGTGCGTACTGGAAAGACTGAAGCCTGGAGCCGGGTGGCTGCTTCGGGCTATGCTGGGCCCTGGCCTGCAATGCAGAGGGCCGGCCAGGAGCTGCCCCTGAGCAGGGACCAGACTCAGAGGCTCATTCTCTCCTCACAGGAGCACAGGGCTGCGGTGAGGTGCGGGTGGAGCCCCCCACGGTGCTCCTGGGATCCCCTGTCACAGCCTCCTGCCGTGTCCAGCAGGCCCTGTGCCATGGGTGGCATGCAAGCTCCTTGGGGACAAGCACAGCCCAGAGCCTTGGCGGAGGCTTGGAGGGGGGCATCCGGCTGATGTGGAAGCTGGACAACAAGACCCTGCCCGGGACCCAGTACTGGAGTGCAAATGGGACGGTCGAGTCCATCCTCACCATCGCCCACGTCAGCTGGACCAGGGCTAAGCTGCGGTGCTACTTGGCGGGGATGGGGACAGGGACAAAGACGGAGACGCCCCAGCTCATCGCCACAGCCGACATCCAAGCGGGCCGTGAGTCTACATGTGCCTGCCATCGCACTGGCCCCCAACACCCCCTGCCCTTCCCCGTCTGTGCCCCAGGGCACCTTGCACATAGGGTTTAGCAGAGCCCCCAGTGGCGGGTGAGCAGGGACTGTCAGCACCCCCCTGCAGCAGGTTTGGGCAGATGTGCTCAGGATAGGATGGTGCCCTGGGAGGCCTGTCTGCTGTGGGGCGGGACCCTGACCTCTCGCTGCCCGGGCACTGGAAAGGGGAAGCCAGACCCAGCTCCCGTCACAGCCCAGCTGAGTCACAGCGCAGGGTCCTGCGGTGCCTTGGGCCCCTGGATGGGGCAGGGTGCACTCTGCAAAGGCGGCCACTGCCCCAACCTGGAGCAAGGGCAGAGGCAGTGGGTGGCACAGCAGGCTGGAGGGGGCAGAGCCGGGACGGGCCCAGCTGCCCTAGCAGAGCGCTGGTGCCCAGACCCACAGGTGCCCACACTGCCCACAGCGCCGTCCTCCCGCTCTGCCCGCAGACCTACCCTCGAAGCCCCACAACCTGACGTGCATGATGAACCTCCGTGAGATGTCCCTGACATGTCGCTGGGATCCCGGAGCAGAGAGCCTCCTGCCGACTGAGACCATCCTGAAGAGCCGCAAGTGAGCGACTGCGGACATGGGCCAGGGGCACGGGTGTCCTGGCCAGGCCAGTGGGCCCAGGGGCAGGGAGGCAGCAGAGCAGGCCAGGGCTGGGGCAGGGCAACAGGAAGGAAGGATTTGGGTGTTTGCTGAATTTTGGTGTCGGCCCTGCCAGCCCAGGGGTTCCCATGAGTTGCCCAGCCCAGCCCTGGCCCCTGGAGTGCCATGGGCAGCGTGGGAGCTCCTAGGGGGCAGGCACATCCCAGAGGGGGCTGGAGCTCCCACATGCACACGAGACCTTGCAGGGTGCAGCCCCCGATGCCAGCATCTGCATGGTGTCTGTGGCCAAGCCAGCCCTGCTGGACTCCCTGCAGAGCCCCCCTTGATTGCTCTGCCGGTGCGCACTGCTCAGAGAGTGCTGCCCCAGCCATGCTGGGCTCCTGGGTGCATGGGCGCTGGGAAAAGGGAAGCGCAGGAGCCACGTGTTGCTAGTGGGGGTACCCAGAGCATCTGAGGAGCCACGGCCTCGCTGGCATGCACTGACCTGTCTGTTGCCCGGCAGGACCTGCAGAGTGGTCACAAAGGCCATCCAGGAGTGCCGCCCATTGCTGCCAGGGGAGAACCACTGCACCCTGCCGCACCAGCACCTGCAGCTCTACCAGGACATGGAGTTCTGGGTGTGGGTGCGCAACCCCCTGGGCACGGCCGAGTCCGAGCACCTGTGCCTCGACCCCACCGATGTGGGTGAGCACAGCGCAGGGCAGGGGACAAGGGTCAGCGCGAGCCCTTTGGAAGCTAGACCCCTAAAATCCAGCACTCGGCCCAGGACCCAGCCCCAGGCCCCTGTGCCAAGGGACCCTCTGTCCACTGGCCCACAGTGCACGCATGCAGCCGTCTGCAGGGCAAGGCGCAGAGCAGGTATCTGCTGGCTGCCCTGCCCCAGCCACCGGTCCTTGGCCTTGGGCCATGCCCGTGTTCACAGGGCCGGCGCTGGTCCCAACAGCCTGGCCACCAGCAGTGCTGGCACCCTGGGGCCCAGGAAGCTCCTGTGCCATGTGTGCTCACGTGGGTGGGCCCAGCCACAGTGGTGGAGGAGAGGCTGTCCTTCGGCATGAGGGACAGCAGTGGTGCCAGCTTCTGCCGTCCTGCCCTCAGCCAAGCTGGACGCCCCCACCCTGATGAGCGTGCAGCCCTTCCAGCCCAACTGTGTGGCCGTGGCCTGGGACGTGGCCCGCAGCAGCGCCTACATCGAGCAGCAGTGCGAGCTGCGCTACCGGAGGGACAAAGAGCTTGCCTGGACACTGGTGAGGGCTCTGTGCAGGCAAGCGGGGCCGGCTGTGTTGTGGGGAAGGAGGATCCACGGCCCTCCTGCCTCTGGGGGCTGGTCTCAGGGTCGAGATTCCTGCTCTGTGTCCGCTGACACCGTAGAGCTGCTCTCTGCGCTCCAGGCTCCCCATCGAGGAAGCAGGGAGCCCACGTATGGCTCAGATGGGCCGTTAGGGCAGGGCAGGGAAGGGAAGGGAGACCGGGGTGTCACAGCCAGTGCCCTCACTGGGGGCCTGCCGCACTAGTCTGTGCACGGGCTCTGCAGCCCAGTGCCATCCCCGGTCATTGCATCCCAGGTCCCTTTGTGGACAGGACACTGGGGACAGCTCGCCGGCATAGGGCAAGATCTCCATGTCTGCTGGGCTTCCAGGGCTTGGTCCGCTGTGTCCGTGGCCCTCTCCCAAGGGTGCGAAGCCCCCCAGCACCAGAGGCTGCTCAGGATAGGGCCAGGGGGGTTGGCGTGCAAGGGAAGGGCACCCGTGGCCCTGCAGGGAGGTGACAGTGCCTTGGCTGTGATGGTGCCAGGTCTCCGGCATCATCAGCTCCAACCAGAAGGTGCAGCACTGCGGCCTGCTCTTCGGGATGCCGTACCGCCTGCAGATGCGCTGCCGGCGCAAGACGTTCCCCAGCTACTGGAGCGAGTGGAGCACAGAGCAGGGCTTCACCACCCACGAGAAAGGTGAGTGCTGCCATGGCCCCAGGTGGGCAGAGAGGCCAGGGCCAGAGCCAGGCTGAGGGTAGGAGTGAGGCGGGGGTGTTGGGGCAGGGCAGGAGACCTGAGCCAAAAGCCCCCCTCCTCTCCTCTTCCCCCAGCCCCTGCAGGGAAACTGGACGCCTGGTGGCAGGTGACACCTTCAGGCTCCCGGCAGCGAGCCGAGGTGCAGCTGCTGTGGAAGGTAAGGCCAGGGTGGCCATGGCCATGGGGCTGTGGTCCAAGGACCCCTCACCCCACACCTCTGAATGCAGCCCCTGTCTGCCCCCAGGCCCTGGCATGGCAGGAGGCGAACGGCAGGATCCTGGGGTACTGGGTGGCGCTGAGCCCGCAGCAGAGGGGCAGAGTGCCGACCACTGTCTGCAACACAACAGAGATGGGGTGCAACTTCTCTGTGCCCGCTGGCGTGCGCAGCGTCTACCTGGCAGCCTACAATGCCGCCGGCAAGGGGCCCCCCACCGAGGTCATCTTCCTGGAGAGGAGAGGTAGGCACCGCCACGGCCTGGCAGCTCCCGCCTGCCCACGGGGGCAGAGCCCCCCACCCCCACTGCCCAGCCCAGAAGGCCGGTGGCCCCCAGCCTGGCCAGGCAGGTCTCTGTCTTCCCGGAGGCCCCCACAGCTGGGCAGGGCCCAGGAAGCCCCTGAGAGCCCCCCAGGCTGTAGCGTAGCAGACTGGAGCAGGGAGGAGCCCCTGCCAGCGCTTTGGCCCCAAGGTGCCTTTTCAATGATTCAGCTGCAGGGCCAGGTCCACTCTGGCGCTGATGGGAGTGGTCCAGCACAGCGACACTGGCTCGTGCCAGCCGAAGTTATGGCTGGGCACCCTCCCCTGGGCTTCAGCCAGGCCAAAGATGTCCAGCCCTGGGCACCTGGCCCAGGGACCAGAGCAACGCCCCGGCCCAGGGAGCACCTGAGCTTCCCTGTGGGGGCTCCCAGCCTGCCCGGATCACCTGCTCCCTTTGCCTTTTCTGAGTGCAGGGCACACAGGTCCGGGCCCCTCCTCCC
>NW_005842680.1:226309-229134 GCF_000455745.1 Alligator sinensis | reverse complement strand
CCCCGCAGACCCCGGTGGCCGTCTCGGCTGGCAGGTGGAGCACAACCACAGTGCAACCGGGGCCCTGATCCAAGGTGAGTGGCTAGGCAGGGCTGGCCCCGTCCACAGCTCCGAGCTCCAGCTCTGGGCCTGGGCCTGGGCTGCTGGGGGTCCTTCTTCTGCCCTCTGTTCTCCACCCACCTGCCCCATGGCTCCTTCCCTCGGGGCTGTGGGGGCGCATGTGCTGCAGGGCTTGCTGTGGACTCACAGGGCTCCTGTCCTGATGTCCGCCCCTCAGCGCCGCGTCAGGTCCCAGGTGCACGCTGGGAGGTGGACACATGCTGAGCCAGGCCCGAGCAACCGTGGTGCTGGGCACACCAGCCGTCACTGCTGGGGACAGGTGGGGAAGAGGCCTGGGCAGCAATGCCCTGCCATGCGAACAGCCCCCACTGTCCCTTTCCCTTGTAGATGGCATCGAGCCCTTCCGACGGTACAACATCTCTGTGTACCCTCTGTACGTGGATGCCGTGGGGGTGCCACGACACACAGCAACCTACTCCCAGCAGAAGGGTATGTATCCTGCCAGGGCTCCCGTCCCAAACGGCCCTGCCGGCTCAGGGTTCATACCAGGCAGCACGGCCTGGATGCAGCCACCTCTGGGGTGGAGCCTGCAGCCTCCCATTCAGCAGGCGGAGAGTTAAATCCAGCTGAACGGCAGACCCCACAGCCCGGGGGCCTGGCCCAGTGGTAGGGAAGGTGCTGAAGAGCAAAAGCGCTGGGGCCAGCTGGAGTTAAGGGTCCCCTTGCGCACAGGCAGCACTGAACTGGGAAGGGGCCTGGGCTCCAGCACCCTTCAGGCCTTCATGCTCCTCCCCACCCTCCGATCAGCATTTGCCTGGCATCTACATGGGGCAGCCTGGGGGAGCCTCCGACTGCAGCTGACCTTGACTGTGCCTGTCCCCCCACTCCAGCTCCCTCGCACACCCCAAAACTGCACCTTAGGAGCATCAGCAAGTACCAGGCTGAGCTCAGCTGGCAGCCAGTGCCCACGGAGCTGCAGAATGGCTTCATCACCAATTACACCATCTTCTGGGCCAGCACCTCTTCCAACATGTCCAGTAAGTCCTGCCCCCCCCCAGCCCCGGCACTACCAGCTTCCAGCCCCCACTCTGCAGCACTGGGCCACACACCCGTCTCCCCAGTCAGCCTATGTATGTCTTTAGCCCTAGCCATTGTCTCCTGGCCGAGCCGCATGGCAGCACGGAGTTCAGAAACTCAAGGGCAGAGGAAGACAGCAGGGTCTCCGCTGGGCTGTGGCTGCAGCAGGGTGGGATTTGTTCCAGCCCGCGCCAGGCTGCAGAGAGCTCTGTGCCCAGGCTGTGTCGGCTGCTAGGGGCTGATGCCCAGGCCAAGGGCGGCAGCAAACGAGCGAGGGAGCTGACCCTGCCCTGGCTTCCTCAGGTGCCGTCGTGGACTCTGATGTCCAGGCCTTCACCATCAGACCCCTGAAGCCTTCCACCACATATAAAGTGCACATCATGGCTTCCACTGTGGCAGGCAGCACCAACGGCACCATCCTCATGCTCACGACCACAGCACTGGGTGAGGCTGGGGCTCTGCCTGCTTGCAGCTGGGCATGGGTCTGGAAGGCAGGGAAGGAAGGAGGGGGAGGGGGTGACCTCCACACGAGTGTGCATGCACCTGCCTACACCCATGCACACACACATGCACGCGTGCAGACCTGCACGCACACACACATACATGCTCATAAATGTGTGCAGACTCATACTCACACTCATGCACCCGTGCGCGTGCACACCCATGCTAGGGACAGCTTGGCCATTCGAGCCCGGCTCGCAGTGGTTTCAGAGGTGCTGGGCCCACTGCAGCTGGAGCCCCAGCGGCTGGCACCGGGGGAATTTCTCCGCACTGGGCCATCACCCTCCTCCCTGCCTCTCTTGCAGACATCACCGAGATCCAGTTCCTTCTGCTGTGCCTCAGCCTCATCTTTGTCCTGCTCATTGTATTCACCGTCTGCCTCCAAAAGAATGGGAGGTGAGTGCCTGCCAAGCCTGCCAGGCCCCGGGCAGGCGGTGCCTCTCTAGCCAGGGTTCAGAGCAGCCGCTGCCAGGGCTGGTCTCTGCTGAGGGGCTGGCTCCGATGTGCAGGGCTCCGACGTGGCCTGGGGGCTGCATGTCCCCTGCTGCGCAGCCCCGGTGCAGGCCAGGCACGTGCAGCAATGGCACGTCCTGCACTAAGCTTGGTGCTGTGGGCTCTGGCAGGGCAGCGCGTGGCTGGGAGCTGAGTAGGTCCATGGGGCACCATGCGACTCCCTGGCTGGTTTGCAGCGCCAGGGCCCGTGGCTCTGGGGCTGCACTAGACCCAGGCCCCAGACCTCAACCCCACAGCGCGGCCCAGCCCTCATGGAGTCTCTCCTCCGCGGCACAGGATGAAGAAGCAGTTCTGGCCCAGAGTTCCTGACCCCGTCAACAGCAGCCTCGGCAAGTGGGTGCCCGCAGACCTGCAGCAGGTGAGCACAGGCCAGGCCACGGGAGCAGCTCCTGGCTGCCGTCCCGCCCAGTGCCCCGCGCCCCACGAGCCCAGTCCCACCCCACGCCATGCTCGGGAGGCACCCGGGCGCCACAGGGACGGGCAGGGTCGCAGTGCCATGGTGGGGGGCTCCCAGCGGCAGGACGGCAGCCACCCCGCCAGGCCCCTCGCACGACATCCCAGGGCCCAGTCGCGCACGGGCTCACGGGCACTCAGGATCAGGCCCAGGGTGAGGGGCGGCCGCGTCCCGGGGCAGGGGGACAGGAGCTGGAGCGGCTGGCCCTGCTGGGGCAGGT
>NW_005842680.1:211652-224864 GCF_000455745.1 Alligator sinensis | reverse complement strand
GAGGCAGCGCCGGTACTGCTTTCCCCCAGCTGGCAGCCCCCTGGTGCAGGCCGCGCGCGCGTACGCCAGGCCGGTGCGGAGAAGGAGTCAAGGTGAGTGGGCGCGGCGGGCCCTGGCCCCGCGGGAGGCTCTGGGGGCGGGGGTGGTTCTTGCCGAGCAGCCGGTCGCCCCTCGCGTGCTTGGTGGCGTGCGTGCCCTGATGCCCGCGGGCTTGGCTTGGGGCCTGAACCCGGGGCAGGAGGCAGGACCCGGTTTCCGCTCCCCACAGCGGGAAGCGCAGCCCCAGTTCCCCTTTTGGCTCAGGACTCGCTTCCCTTTTCGCTGGAGCGGGATCTGTGTGGCTGTCGTGGTGCCCCCAGCACAGGTTCTTATGCGCTGTTTCTCTGCAGAGCTCCCCAGCCACTTGGATGATATTCCTCCTACCATGCTGAGGAAAGAGTATGCCGGCCTCCCCATAATAGACAAGTATGTTGGGCGCAGCAGGGAGGGGGCGCCTGATCCCCCCGTACGCGTTGATCACTAAAGACCTGTAGCCGCGGAAGCAGGGGCCGTTGCGCAGCTTCGCGCTTCCCGAGTGCTTCGGGGCCGTTGACTCTGCAGCCCGGCAAAGATCTGCAGAACTGTTTTGCAAGTCACGTTTGCAGAAGTGGCCACTGATAGTAGGTGCATTGGTTCTCAGTGGCTTGAGCTGAGGTGGTTTGGAGCCTGATTTTGAGATTCCACAGCTTCCACTAGTATCCGGTAAATCTCTGATTTTTCTGGTGGACTCTAGGAGTTGGGCGCTGAGGTATTTCAAAGCGGGCTCCCTCGTTTCATGGTCGCTTCTGAAATATAGGTCCAAGACTGCTGCATTCTCAAGGCTCAATCCCAGAGCTGCCCCGGAGCGGCCCACGTGGGGCCCCACCAACTTCAGTGGGACTCTGTGCAGATCTGAGTTGAAGGACTGAGTCCAAATGTAAATCATTTTGTCTGTGGCTGTTTGCTTGGGGCTAACCTTTAGCACCGAGCTTGCTTGTCATGTGGTTTTTGAACGCTACAAGACAAGTGCTCCATGGTGGATGGAAACTAGGGCTGTGCGAAACGGCACCGTTCTGTTTTGCCTTGTGTTTCGACGGTTCAAGGGAACAGTGTTTCGTGTCGAATTTCATTTTGAGTCGAAACAGCTGTTCTGTTCCATTCTATCAAAACAGAAAGGCTGTTTTGACGCTGTTTCGAGTTTTGCTGGGGATGGGGAGTCAGCCCAGCTGGGATGGCTTCCCATCCCTAGCATTAGATCGCCCCAGGGGCGGGAGGCAGCAATCTAGCATGGGGCACCGGGAAGCAGGTCAGCTGGGCTGCCTCCCCACCTGCGTGATCTAGCATGGGGATGGGAAGGCAGCCCAGCTGGACTGAATTCCCATCCCCAGCCTATAGTCAAAATGTTTTGACTTTAAACATTTCAGCCAGCCTCACTTTGTTTCAAGGTTATTTCGATGGCCGTTGTTTCGTTCAGATTTGGTGTTTTGACCTCGAAATTGGTCAAAACAGTGTTGGAACGAAACGGCCAGTGAAATTTCACATAGCCCTAATTGAACCCATATATTCCCAACTTCCAGGAATGACAAACTGGTGCTGACTATATTTGTTCTCTGCTGTGCTTCCTCTTATGAATGCAAGAGAGACTTTATGGCTTGATCAGCTCTTCACTGTAAATTTGTAGAGTGGCTTAGTCTTGCTGAATGATCCTTTTCAAGGAGCTCATTTGATCTAAAAATCTAAGTTAGCCCTCAGTGTCAGAAGTTAAATAAATGGTCTTTTGTGCTGTATAACTGAATCTGGGACTTCTCTGCAGGGCTGATGATGTAGTGAAAAAAATACTTTCGCTGGAAATGGCTGGTCAGGTTAGTCCCTCTCCACCTTTGTGAACACTGGGAGTCTGGGTGACAGTATTTATGTAGGACCTGCTTTTTGATATATGTGATTTTGCCAAGTGACTTCTGGTCTTGTAATTAGCCACCCACTGTTGTGAAATTTACCGGCAAGACACTTTTTAAAAATAGGTCTGTGCACTGTGCGGTTTTTGTGTGTACATTTTTTGTATTGTTTAGTGCATGTGTACTGACACATCTGGTCAAAATTAAATGAAAAAAGGAGGTTTTAAACTTTTTTTTTTTTTTATCTTTCAAATGCCCAGAAAATATAGTTGCTCCTTCAAAAAGTCAGGATAAGGTGAGGCCTGGCCCTAGCCACAAGAGTGCCTTCCATCTTAGTTTGAAAAGATGCCACAAGTAAAGGCCACAAACAGGTCCACAGAGCTCTGTAACAGCCTGCCACCATCTTGCACGTGCCACGCTGGACGAGCTGTGAGCACTTTCCTGTGGCCATGGTCTCTCCTGTGTTAGTATTTGTGTAGCACTAAGAATTGCCTCCATCCCTCGGAAGAGAAGAGAAGCTAATCCCATCTTCCCTGGATATCTGAGGACTGAGATTGCCAGAGTCTGCAGCGGGCTCATTTGGTCCTGGAATGATGTCTGTATCTGGGCCTGTCCACAATGGCTATGGAGGAGTCTAGCTGCCAGCTCAGACTCTCCTCTCCACTCTGGGATTTTTAGAAAAAGGGCAAGGGCAGATGGGATTTTTAAAAAGGCCTTTCCGGCTTTTACTGCACATGGTGGCTGCTGTGCTCGTGTCTGCACTGCCTCCTGCCTGATGGCTGCCTTTCCCAGCATTTGTGCTCCACTGTGACACTTGTGCAGTGAACAAAGCCAGTTGGCCTTTCCCTGGGTGTGCTGGGAAGTAATGGCAGGGGAGGGGAGAGAGAGAGAGATGAAGAGCCTTATACCTATAATAATCCCAGGGACAGTACTGGAATGAATAAATGCCTTGCCTTCTGTCTGCCCAGAGAGAGAAGGTGAAGATCAAGATGGAGCAGTTAGCAGAGAAGGTCAGGAGGGCTCCTAATGACAATGGTTCCTGCGAGGTACAAGGTAAGGCAGATGAAATCCCTAGAGGAGACTGCTCTCCTCTGCCTTTAACTGGGTGCTCATTCAGTGGAGGCTCCTGGGAGGACTAGGAGGGCAGCCCTTGGGAGAGCATAGCATGAGGGAGGCCCTGAGGGTCCCCCCCAGGGCCTTGATGGGGGGCACATAGCATAGCATGCTGCCAGGCCTGCAACTCTGTTGAGCCTGCTCCAGTGGTGCCTTCTGGGAAGGAGACCCTTGGCGGCTCTGTCCAGCAGTTGCAGGGAGGGTGACTCCTCCCTGCTGTGGATGCATTCTTTCCCAGCAGTCGCTCTCTTCTGGTTTTGCTTTTGCTGTTTCATTTCTGCAACGGTGCTTTCCAAGTGAAGCAATCGCTGTGGAATAGGCGTGTGAGACAAGCCATGCCAAAAGACCTCTGCTGAGTTTGGAAATCAGCTTCCCCTTGCCCACATGCTAAGTGTTTCCTGAAATGCCAAAGGGCGCGCACAGGCCAGGGTTTGGCTGCTACCTGATGTTTTGGGTAATGTTACATTGAATGAACCCTTTTCATGGGGCAGAGAGAGAGATGAACCTCTTCAAACATTTGGTTCTGTGTGAAAGCTCTGCAAAATCTTCTACAAGTTCCTACCCATTTCTCCATCTTCATAGATTCATAGACATTAGGGTCAGAAGGGACCTCAGGAGATCATCAAGTCCAACCCCCTGCCCTAGGCAGGAAAGAGCTCTGGGATCAGATGACCCCAGCCAGGTGCTTGTCCAGTCTCCTCTTGAAGACCCCCCAGGTAGGGGAGAGCACCACCTCCCTTGGAAGCCCATTCCAGATTCTGGCAACCCTTACTGTGAAGAAGTTCTTTCTAATGTCCAATTTAAATCTGCTGTCCATCAATTTGTGGCTATTGTTTCTAGTTACTCCAGGGGGTGTCCTAGTAAATAGAGCATCTCCTATTCCATGCTGCCCTCCCCTGATGAGTTTATGGGCAGCCACAAGATCATCTCTCAGCCTTCTCTTACGAAGGCTGAAGAGATCTAGGTCCCTCAGTCTCTCCTCATAGGGTCTTGCCTGCAGGCCTCTGACCATACAAGTGGCCCTCCTTTCAACCCTCTCAAGATTCTCTGCATCCCTCTTGAAGTGCAGCACCCAAAACTGGATGCAGTTCAAGGGTAAGATTTGCCTTATGAGGCAGGTCTGAGGGTTGGCAAAAGTGCCCTGAGAACAGCACCATGAGCTTGCTGGCCGTTTGTGTTCCAAGTGCTTCCCCGACAAATGTCCACTATGATCCTTCCAGGTTAGGACACCTGAAGGCTTCTCGTGGTGCATCCACCCCAGAAAGGCATAGAATCATAAAGCAGCCAGGTCACCTCTAGTCCAGCCCCCTACTCAAGGCAAGATTGTCCCCAGTGCAGCTGGCCCAGTCGAATGTCCTAACCTGCTTCTGAAACTTCCAAAGATGGAACATCCACCAGCCTGTTCCAGCACTGAACACCCTCTGCATGAAAAACTCTTTCCTAATCACCAACCTAAGTTTTGTAGGCCAAGGCTAAGACAATTGTGTGGGAGTGGAGTGGGAAGAAAGCCTGTATTGCCACTGTCTGCATTGCTGCTCGCTGTGTTGCATCTGGCTGGATAGCTAAAGGCCTTCAGTCCTGAGGGCTGGCAGTCTGGCATCTTTCCCCAGTGCTGATAAGTCCTACAGAAGTAAATGTAGCCATAAATCATTACGAGCAGAGCAGGGCCCGTCCTTTCCCGGTAAAATGTAAACTGTGCAGAATGAACTTGAGACCATTGATACTTAAGTGAGGCAGGGGAAGCCTTTTAGGTGTCAGCACAAGCTCTCGGTTGTTAAAAGACATTTCAGTAGGCAGCAAGAGCATTTGCAGTAACTGTTTTTAGGTGCTATTTGGGTTTATGCTGTTTAATTTTGCAATGTTTGGCTCCATGTAAAAATCTGTGCAGCCAGTATGCGTAGCGTGGGGCCAGGGGTCTGAAGTGACACTAGTGTCCAAACAGTGATGTTTAGTGGCAAACGGTGCATTGTGATGCTTAGGCAGTCTCATTTTACTTTTACAGTTGCATATCTGACGGCCAAGATCCGCAGTTACCAGGAGCACCTCCAGAAACACCCCAAGGTAATCTCCAATGGTGCTCTATCTACAACAGGGGTTTTCAACCTTTTTTAACAAGTATACCCTTTCTGGTGGCGGCAGCCTGACGTGCAGGGGGAGAAGGGGGGGCTCGCACGTGGCCACTGCCTGCATCACTGCTGCGCCCCACTTTCCCATGGCCGGTTGCACGTGTGGCTCTGCAGGCTGCTGACGGGCCTTGTGCCCAGTCAATCTCACACCATCTTTCAGCAGCCTGCAGAGCCACCAGCTGGGCGGTGCCTGTGTGGCCCGCAGAGGGGCACTGCTGCCCTCGTCTCCCCCAGCCCTGTTCCTGTGAGGCAGCGGTGCAGGGTGGTGGATGATAGCGTGGGGTGGTGGGTAGCAGCAGTGGCTGCCATGTGCGAGCCCCCCCACCCCACGTCTGTGCACAGATGGGTGCCACTGCCCTCGCTTGCCGCACCCCTCACCCCATCCCTGCCTACATATACGTACCCCCTATTGCCTCTCCAGGTACCCCTAGGGGTACACATACCCCCAGATCTACAGGGTGGAGACTGGCCTGAAGGGTTTGCACCTTTGCTCAGAATGAGAGTATTTGAACTGAGCTGAGGGATTGTGATTTAGCCTTAAATGTCTGTAGATCCTTCTCCCTTCCAAAGCAAGGAAATGGGTTTTGAGGGTGGGGATTAGTGCTATAGCTCTGAGCTTTCCTGTGCCATCTTGAGGACTCCAAGTTATGGTTCAGTTTTCAAAGACTGATATTTGTCCAGACCCATTGCTGGAGCAGGAGTAGCCAGTGACCAGAAGTTTTTGAGCAAACAGCAAAACTCGATCAGGTTCCAGGCGCAGACAGGCCTCTCCTCTGTGCTGTTTAATGTTCCAACTTCTCTCTAGTCTGACCCAGCAAATCTCCCTACAGCATATCTGAATTACACAAACTCCTATGCGAACAAACTAACCATCAGACACAGGTCACACCAATTTCCAGCTTATGCTCTGTAAAACAAACTGAAATTCTCCTCTGGGGTGTTTGGAAAGGCGCGGTTCATTAGAAGCAGAGTTTCTAGCCAAGAACCTTTTCCTGTTGTCTCTGCCGTCTGGCCATAGCAACCCTTGTTCACATAGGGGAACTTGAAAGGGAGCAGGAAATGAAAATGCACAAACCAAGGTGCAGACTGACACCTTAGCAGGAAGCAGTGCAGAAACCAGTTTGAATGACAGGTACATTAGACTTCCTTGTGACAACCTAAGCCACCTGTAACGTGTAAAGGAAAACTGTGCCTGAACTATTGCTCCTACTCTGGGCTGCTGTGAAGTTTACCAGAGTGAGATTCTAATCTGACTGTAGCTAGCCCATGTCAAACCCTTCGCAGGACACACGGAATCGGCGCGTGATGCTAATGGCCATAGACCAGCAGCAGAAGATGCTCAAGTACCTGCGTTGCACCCGCTATGATATCTTTGAGAACACATGCAAGCAGCTGGGCATTGAGTACACGTTCCCACCACCCTATCACAGGAAAGTGACCAGGTTGTGGCTGGCGAAGAAGGCTTTCTGTCTCAAGGTACAGAGTAGAGGTTTGAAGGCAGCCTGCCTGGGGGATCACGTACACCTAAAGAGGGGAAGAGCTCCTGCCTGGGGGCATAGCAGTACAGATACTACATTTAGGTTTGGAGGAGAGGCCATGGCTCTGTCCTGTTACAAATCTGGCAAAGTGGAACCCAGGTGCTTGGCAAGATTCAGTTCCTTGCCTGTGGCAAAGACTAGGGTTTACGAAGTACAGCTGGGTGGAGGCGTTTCAGCCATTTGCCATGGGCTTTATTTCAGAAGGCACCCCTTCTCTGATCAGCTGCACAGGAGTGCTGACATGCACCAGTAGTTCATGAGGTGGTACCCTCTGAAGTAGATGTGATCCAGGGTAAGGGAACAGTCTGAATTTATCAGTGTTATCCAGGGTTTCCTGATCTTCCCTGGGATAAGTCAAAGCAGAAAGGAAAACCAGCTTTACACAGCCATGAACTGAAAAGTAAGCACTGAATCATCAACCCAGCAGAACCAAGCTGGAAGGACAGAAGCATGAAACTGAGTGCACACGTGGGTGCTCTGTGTATATAGGCATTAGAAGAGAGCATGTCAGGCTGTGTTGTTGTCACTGGGAGACATGGTGACCATTGTAAACCTGGACATTGGGGAAGAAGTTTTCATTCCTGTAACCTGAAAGTATGATGCTCCCGGTGGGTCAGCTTTGACCAGGGATATGTAACATTGTCTCTTTCCTCCTGTCACCTGACCATGCTGCTTTTTTGCAGGTTTTTGAAGAGGTGCAGAAGCTGAAAGCACCAGAGAGACTAAAGCAGAGACGAAAGTGGCAGGAAAAAGCCAGGGCTGCAAGGGAGCAAGCGCAGCAGAGGGATGGAACCCCGGTGTAGCCAGCAGTCTGACCTGGGGGGGGGGTGAAAAGTGACTGTTCTCTCCAAAAACAATAAAGTATTTTAAAGCCTTTAAAGTCTTAATGTGTGCTCTGTACTGTGTGTGAATGGACAGAAAATTGTTCTTTAATTTCACCTACTGACTTAGCAAAACTCAAAGGATTTGACATGTGACAGGCAGGGGGGGGGGTGACGTATTTGCTTTGTCAGCATAATCTTAGCTCTGACCCCAAATACTGTCATGTCATCAGTACTTGCAAAATATTTGTGACCCAAGTTTTTTTTCCAGAAGAAATTTGTGAGGGCATTAGGTCAACAATACATGAATCGGCAATTCCAATAATCAAATGCAAAGCTACACATGTGGCTTCCGTTTTAATTAATACTTTTCCTGGGAATTTAATTATTCAACATCACTTTTCAAAACCTGGTGATTCTTAGCTCTCTTCCCAAATGCTTTAATACTGATGGGCAACTAAGTCGATTGCTGATCTATCTTACAAAAGGAATATATCTGAATACTGACGTCAACAATAAATACACATTTAAAAAAAAAATCCTGACCCAGTTCATGGGTGTGCATTGTGATGAAATATCCATTTTGGTAAAACAAACATTGGGAGTGGTGAAATGAAGTGTGTCCTTAATTATGAATTCTTCTTAGGCGCGTGGGTGTTGTAACGGATGCAATGCTTCCCATGTCACTGCTGTTACAGAACACACTTGTCCACATTCCTGGCATGTGATCTTGCAAGGCGACCACAAGTGACCATTTGGGAAGTATTTAACCTAGCTGGTAATGATGGGTCTGGGCCTAACAGTTTTTGCAGCTCAAAGCAATGATATTTAGAAGCACTTTGGTGTTAAGAGCTGCTTTTTGTTTCTCTCCGCAGAATGTGTGCAAGGGCACGGTGAAACAAGGAAATTGTTGGAAACGTGTAAAACAATGATGAAGGATGGAAGGCGTCAGCAAAATGACTGCACAGAGTGCAGGGCATCAGCCAGAAGAGAGTGAGACTAAGTTTCCAGACAGCTTGGAAAGCAGTTTCTGGCAAACCTAGAAGAATTCAGGGACAAGACTGCAGCTTGGGGTGAGACGTGGGCTCACTAGGGACCAAACAGCCATGCGCATGCTAGAAGCATATCCAGTCTCCATCTCCCACTAAATGCAAGAAGAGGGCATCGGTCAGCAAGGCCATAACTGTGCACCCCGATGTCAAGGGGGATGCTGCTGGAAAATAAGCAATTAAAAGATTTGTTTCCACTTTCTAAAAGATCTTTGAGGTTTTAGCTCCGTTGGCTTGTGACACTTCCGCAGTCCTATCATTGCTGCCTTAAAATCAAGTTCCTCTTTCTAAAACCTTAAATACACGTACCCTCAGCTCTGTAAGAGACTGAGAACAGTGTGTTGAGGTGAGTGAATCTATTTTTTTTTTTTTTACTTCCTTACGTACCTATGTTGCCCACAACATTATTCTTTTAGAGGAATACTTTTATAACAGTCCTCAGCTCAATAAATATTTTGTATATTAATTTATGGTGCACCAGCACTGTTAAAGCTGCTGCTAGAAAATCGCTTTTGATCTGCAGAAGGAAAGCTGTACCAAGGGTTAAGTGAACACATCTCTTCCCATTATGAATAGTCTGAACAGCTTGACTGACACTAGAAAGAAGGCTGAAAATATTTTACCTTCTTGATTTAGTTTGTTAACAAAAAAAATCCCAGTTCAGTAACTGGAGAAACTGTCTAGGATTATCTCCTGTAACAGGCACTGGGATATCTCTAGAAAAGAAAAGTTTGGGTTGGTTGATTTATTTATTTATTTATTTGTTTGCTTGTTTTATTTATTTGTGTTTTCAAATGTTTAACTTCATTTTTAATCTGAATCACTTACATGTAACATACCATATGTGTTTAATTGGTAGGTAAGTGACAGCTGCTGTACCTAGTTGACCAATCTTGCTGGTTCACTAATCCAGACTGCACAAACTCAAAGGTCACTAACACTCTTTTCTCTGCCTTCCTCCATTTGTATAGTAGAAGCTGATGTTTAAGAACAGGCTTTTAATGTGGTTTCTATTGGCAAGCATTCAAATGGTAATTATAGCATTGAGTTCAATCTTATTTTGCCTGTGTACTGTTTTGTTATTTCTGTGGGGAAAAAGAAAGGTTAACTCTCCCTGGCTGGTAACTTAAACTCTATATGTCTGCAACGAAAGAGAACATTTGAAACCAAATTTTGTACCTTCTGCTATATCCATTTAGTTAAGCAACTATACCTTAATTTGCATTTATTCAGATTCATAATTTTCATATTCTAATACAAGTGGTGAAGCATTTCTTGACTCTTTTTTTTCATTTGATCTTTGCCTAGCTGTATTTGGATGGCAACTGGCATTCAGTTAAAATGCACAATAATAATACTCAGTTTCCGTTTTCTTTATTTAAAACATTATCATAAAAATGTCTGCAAATGAAAAAAAAGGAAATATGTGAAAACAACCTGTTTTGCATTTAAAATTACTATGTGAATAAAGGAAACATCTGTAGTCAATGAATTGAATCAGTTACTATGCTGTGCTGAATACAAGTCAATGTTAAATATAAATTTGACCCTGCATTTTCAGGTTCAGCATTAGGATAAACTTTTCCCTGGATGTAATTCCATAACTACAGATAAAGACCTTGAACTGCTATTGCACTTACAGAATTCTGAAGGTGAATCAACCAACCAAAGGGAAAGAACCCAGAGTTAAATGCACTAAAAATGCTAAAATAAAAACTACACGAAAAAAAATTTGATTGGTATTTGTATTGCCTGCACAAAAATACTACAAGGGTCAAGATGTATAACTACACACCATGTAGTTACAGATTGACCCTGTAAGTCAAACGGAAATCTTTTGTTTGTTGGTGTGGGGAATAGTTTAGACTTGGAACAGTACTGCGTTTCTTGTCACCACATGCTTCAGGATGTTATACCCAAGATCTCTGTCACACACCTACATACCATCTAGTCAGCGATCAGAAAATGAGCTTTTTCCTTCCTCAACTCTGTCTGGTTCTCAGCTCTGAATGAGGTAGTCATTGTGCTAGCCAAGTTGAACAAACACAAGTTAGGGCAGGGTAACTCCTTGGATACTAACAGAACAAACTTCTTTTTGCACCTGCAGAAGAGGCTATTTCTGTCAAAAGCTGGTTTAGTAAGTAGTCTCCTGCTGGAACAAGAGTTTATCGGTGATTTCCAGGTCAATGGTTGGACTTCAGAACTTTGGGGCAATTGGGTACTGCTTTTCGTGTTGTTTTGTTTTATATTTGACTTGAATATTTTTAATAGGTATAGTAACTTTAGATCTGAATGTAGTTTACATCATTTCTAACTTAATGTAGCCTTTAAAAAATGCTTTTTATTCACCTTGGCTAGTATACCAATCTTTCATCTGAAGCAGAGAACTGAGTAGCTTGGCTCTTTTACTTGCACCTTTTGATTATTTTTTTTTCTTTGTGACCTGCTGATACATCTTGGCTTTGTTTGCAGCAGTTGTACTCAGCAGCTAGAGCACTCTTCTGAACCATGTCCCAACCTGCAGTCACTCAACAGCCAGGCTCAGTCGCTTCCTCCATCATGTCCCCGACGGGCGACTGGAGCACTGGGAGATATGACTGCTGTGCAGACTGTGGCATCTGTAAGTACTGCGCTCACTACAGATGCTTTTTTTTTTTCCTGAGGCAAGAGGCAGGGTCACCCATGTCAAGTCAGGGGCCACCAGCTGCTAAAGTTCCCCAACCCTCAGGTGGGACTTTGCTGTGGGATACAGCAAAATGGAAAGCATCAGGATGTTCCTGAAAACTAAGGAAGCTGAACAACAGGTGAAGAGCCAGGTATACTGTGCAGAAGAGGGGATGGTGTACTCATTCTGATGACGGTTAAGTGACTACGTCCTTTTGGAAGAGCACTGAGGTTCCCAAGCTATAGGTCATGGGCACTGGTGGTGGCTGGAGGGCTGGCTAGTTGCACATCCCTACCTTTTTTCTAACTGCTTTGTTACACTAGAGCTAGTTAAAAGACTCCAGTTTCTACAAGGGCCTGCAATGACAGCAAACAAGAGAAGAGCTGACCCATGGGACTGCAAGTGGAAAGGGAGAGGGTATGTGGGGGATATGAAAGACAGTCATTATGAAAGACCCTGTGGTATTGCTCCTTTTTTCCTTGTGTTGGGCTTTTGAATCCGTTTCACATCCCTGTTGAACTTCTACTTTATAAACTGGTTTGCTTTGCAGCGGCAGAGCGGAGCAGTGCCTCATCTGCTGCACCCTTCTGTTCACCCTCTTGTTTTGAAGGCTGTCTGGGGCTCCTCTGCCCAACACTGCTGGCATGTTACGTGTCCAAAAAATATGGAGAGAACTGCTTCCTTCCCTGCCTTTTTGGAAGCATGACAGCCCTGAGAACTCACATGCGCCTCTCTTACGGCATCCAGGTAATGCTGCAGCTGGAAAGGTTTCCCTTCTTGAGGTGTGCTGCCTGCTAGGGAAGGGATTAACAGTGTCGCGGGGCAGGGGGGGATCTGGCTCCTGGAGCAGCCAGGGTCTGCTCTGATTGTGAAATGCGGGGAAAACTTGACAGGTCTGAATGAACCGTGGATAAACTTTGCTCAGAAGAGCAGCCCTGGCTAAGAATAAGAATGAGCACGTTTAGACTGAGTCACAGCGCCAGGCCCTAGTTTTATACCCTAGCGTGAAGGGCCAAGGCCAGGCGTGCCAGAGGAAGACGACCCTGTCATGCCACTCAGTGGTTGTCCCTCTGATGATCTCGCACCCTGGTTCTTGCTTCAGAGTGATCTTTTGCCTGCTGAAACTATCACTGCTTGTAACGTAATCCAGAGCCAGGGCTGCGGGCAGGGTGACCTCCAGGCCCTGCCTAACCCTGCCAGGTCGCACGTCGCCCTTGGCCTTTGGCCACAGGCGCGAGAGCCACATTGTAACGTCCCGGCTGCGAAACGCTCCTGGACTCAAAGCCACGTCTGGCTCAACCTTTGCTGGCAAGTGCCATGTTGCACCAAGCGGCACAGCCAGGTGCTGGACGAAAGCCGGTGCTGGACGAAAGCCTGTGCTGTGCTGTGCTGTGCTGTGCTGTGCTGTGCTGTGCTGTGCTGTGCTGTGCTGTGCTGTGCTGTGCTGTGCTGTGCTGTGCTGTGCTGTGCTGTGCTGTGCTGTGCTGTGCTGTGCTGTGCTGTGCTGTGCTGTGCTGTGCTGTGCTGTGCTGTGCTGTGCTGTGCTGTGCTGTGCTGTGCTGTGCTGTGCTGTGCTGTGCTGTGCTGTGCTGTGCTGTGCTGTGCTGTGCTGTGCTGTGCTGTGCTGTGCTGTGCTGTGCTGTGCTGTGCTGTGCTGTGCTGTGCTGTGCTGTGCCCCCGGTCCCAGCCGTGCTCTCTGTCCGCAGGGCACCGTGTGCCGCGACGGCCTGGCCATGTGCTTCTGCGGCCCGTGCGAGCTGTGCCGCATGGCGCGCGAGATGGACCGCCACGGGCAGTTCTGAGGTACCGCACGCCTGAGCCTGCGCGGGGAGGCGGGGGGGAGAAGAGGTTCGGGGGTTCGCTGCACATGCGCAGTGCAGACGGGACACGGTTCTGCGCATGCGCGTACGCCCTCCCCAGGCCTAACTCCTGCCGCGCTTCTCTTGCAGGCCCGGCCCAAGCTGCGCAGACGCCGGAGAAGAGAGGA
>NW_005842680.1:202924-211265 GCF_000455745.1 Alligator sinensis | reverse complement strand
CGCTCGGGTTTGCCCTGCGCCGGCTGGGCGGGGGGGGGGCTGCCCTGTCTGGTCTAGTCTTCTCAGAGCCCGAGCGCAGCACTCGAAACAGCCCCTCGAGTAGAAAACACCCGGCTCGGGCGAGCGAGGGCCGTCAAAATCACCAAGTCGAAGTCAAAGCGGCGCGTCAGGTCGCTGTGCCCAGACCCCAAAACGCAGGAGATGGTGGCACTCCAGCCGTGCCTCCAGCGTATGTTTCTTAACCGGTCGCAAAGTGAAAACTGCGCGTCTGACTAGCGCCATCGCTGTGGGGTAAATGCAAGCACCTGGGGCAAGCGAGCGAGCGAGCCCTGGCCGGGACCTTGCGGACGAGCGCCGCGCAGGTGTCGGGCAGTGCCGTGACACGTGAAGTCCTGGGGGACGGGACCTGGGCCGTGCCGCGCCATACCGTGTGCTGTGTGGCGGCCGTGGAAGGGGCTGTAGACCCGTGCTGGGCTCTGCAAACACCAGGGACATCTGTGCCCTCTGTCACCCTGACGGAGAGAAAAGAATTAAAAAGGAAGATGGGGAGTCCCTGCAGACTGAAAAGCAAGTGCTGTGAGACTCTCCCAGGCACAAGCTTAAATGCTCACCCCAATGCCATTTGCCAGAGTGGGGAAGTGCTTCAGCCTGACTCCTCCGTGGTAGTGTCCTGTGGTCAGTAATTGTCCTGGGATCGCATTTCAGTCATTCTGGAGATACAGAGATACCCATGCTTCATTAATAAAATAGTCTCATTTAGTCACTCCCGTTGATGATAGTTTACCCTAGATTATATTTACTTAGAGGATTTATGAATGTACTTCCTGTGCTGTATTGGCCTGATATTGCAAAGACGATCTAGTCTTGACCGTTCTAGGTGATCTGGGCATTGCGCTGTCTGTTGTCATCAAGCACACAACAGCTCCCTGGCTGGTAATGACTGCACCAAGAGGGGCGTCTCGATTATCTCTACGTTTCCAGGGAACTCATCATTTCTTTTCTGTGCTAGAGGTTGCTACATGTACTGTGATCAAGCGCTGGTGTTGGTGAAGGTCTCTCATAGGGAGGAAGAAAAAGTGAAAACTAGGCTTGTTTTTTTTGAGGACCATAGAAACCAGAATAAACTTTAGCGTGCTTGTGTTTCAGAGTTTAGTGCCTCAGGGAGCCCTTTGTGGGACCAAATACTTCCAGATTTGGCCTTCTCAGCAATTTTGTCATCCAAGTTCTGAAACGTTACTGGGAGACTCCTTTTTTTTTTTTTTTTTTTTTTGGATATAGGGTTTCCTGAAGCTTGAAATAAACCCTGTGATGAAGTGTGTGTCAGGGTGAGGAAGGGGAAATTAAACATTTGAATTACCAATGCACAATTATTGGAACCTGTGTCCATCCTTATTAAACTTTTTGGGGGCCTTTTACTTATGGGACTAAATCATTATTACATGCACATTTTTTCCTCCTTTCAGTTTCTCACCTAAGGCACAAGTGGCAGCTTTAAATTAAGTCCGTCAAGCAGTTCTAACTTATTAAACTAAACTTAAAAGCATCTCCTGCTTCCCGTCATGACTGTATTATGAGAGAAAAGAATCCCAAAAGTTTGCCTATCTCTGATTAGTGAGAAATCGGCATGCTCAGTTTACATATTTTGCTTCAGCACTGGAGAAGGTCTGCAGTTATTTGCACTATCCATCAAACGTGGTGTGAACCAACAGCCCCAAAAATTACCCTTATAAGCTTTGAGAAGGATGGGAGCCAGTTCGTTGTAGGCTACTAATCCCCCAGCTCTGGGCAAGTACAGAGCAGCTTTACAGTACCATCAATGCTGTGATCTTAGCAGTCCTGGAAGTGACCAGCACCCTCCTTTTCAAGGGTTTTTATAGTCACTATTGGGGCTGCTGTCACCCTAGAAGCCTTGTAAATAAGGGGCAATCGTGCCTTGAAGGTGAGTGGCTCTTGTCATTTCAAGGCCCAACAGCCTAACAGCAGTCCATTGACAATGTCTTCCAGAAATAGCTTGTCCATCTCTGCAGCAGGTAGTCTCTAAGGTGCCACTCTGCCCTGCCTTCTGCCTGACTTCAGACTAACACAGCTAACTACCCCGTCCCCCTGCCTGTCTTCACTCTTTGCACTGTTAAACTACTAACGAGTAGTTAGTTACACATTAGATAGTGGATTGAAAGATGCTAGATACTTAGTTGTTTATACAGTAACAAGTGTGCACAAATCCAGTTTGTCACAGTATAAGCCACGGGTAATAAATTGGAGCTAGCACTTATCCAAACGATGCCCTTATCCAGCATTCAGAAGAGCAGAGTGCATTGTATTTACACACTTGGGAAAAGGTGTCCATAATAACTTTCTTTCTGTTTTCCTTACTGTCCTTCCAAGCTGAAAAAAGTGTCAAACAGTCCAGGTGACATGTTGCCAAAAAGTAATTATTAATTGTCCATGTTATGTTTTCAAAATAATAACCAGACACATCTTATTTGTCCACATGCTGTTTGGATGGCTGAAAATATAAACCTTAAATGTAACAGGTACAAGACACAGGTGTAAATTACTAGCCCAGTAAACCAGGTTCTGACATAACTCAGCATGCTAACAGCTTTTATCTTGTGAGAATCAGACATTTTTCTTCACTGAGCTGTGGTTACATCTGTGCTGGGTATCATTATTCTGATCTATGTCAATAATGTTCACTTGCAAGTAAACAGTAAATAATCAGAAACCTCACCCCTTTACCTTTCCCACTGGGTGTAGAAAGTGCTGAGCAACTGTTTGGCATAAAATCCTGGCCCCACTCGAGTCAACAGGATTTTTGCCACAGACCTCAGTGGGGCTGAGATTTCACTCTTGGTTTTTCACTGCAAGCAAAAGGCATCAAATGGCCAGTTTATTCTCGTTAAGCATTGAATGCTGACTTGAAAAACAAAGATAGTTAATAAAATATTTCCAGTTCCTTTCCAGATTTGTCTTTCAAGTATTGTTCTTTCTTCTTGAACTGCTGTTTTTATGTTATATGCTTCGTGTAGATGAATGGACAGAGGTGGACAGGAAACGAGGTACTGTAACCTTTTAGTTGCATGCAGTAGATGAACGCAACCACATGCACATACATGAGGCTCGTTGCACATATGCACTCCAAACCTGGCTGCTCCAGTGCCAGAGTGATAGTGTTAGAGAGACCAACAGGATTCTTCAATCAAGATTTGGTTTTTAAAAACAGGCATTACAACTTTAGATCTAAATGAAAATGTAGGCGGGGGGGGACATTTGCAAATCATGTCCTTAAAACTAGTTTCTCTGAAAATTAATTTAAATCAGGAAATGAATATCAATACTTGATAACCAGAGTGACCTCCTAGCCAAATGTGAATGTTTTTAGTTAACTTTATACAAAAGCAAGCATATAACTGTGTGAGTGCTGTGAGCAGTGTTGTCATGTAAAATACAGGCAGTTATCATGTATGCTGCACAATTGTATTGCTGTAAGATTATTCCTTACTTGCTAATCCCCTGCCTATCCTGCATTTTAGTCACCACTTCCCTGGGCTCAGCACTGCTTGAGCAGCTTCCCTTTGATAATTATGATACCTGTTTTCCAGTATAAGGCCTTCAGAGTTCTCTGTACATTTATTTAAGGTGCTTATCACTGTGGTATTTAAATGCTCACTTGATACCACCGTGTATATAACCTGGAGTTTGCTACTGTTCTTTTCTGTGGCTCCATCACATTCTGTCCAGTGACATGCTCTTCCAGAATTCAAGGTGCACTAGCAGAACAAAAGGCTCTGTAGGACTTGCATTCAAAGCTGAGGTGAGAAGAATAAAGCATTCTTTTTTTTCACACACATGGTCAAAGCACAAATGAGTTTCACACTGATCAGTCAAAAAAAGCTTTAATACTTCACCTTCTGACATCAGGATTATATAGAGAAAGTACTATGTCCTTCAGTGGATGCTCCTCTTAAAGAGAATGGCCCTTTGGAGTCCCAGTTCAGAATCACAGGATCTTGTTGGTGCTAAGACAAGACCATGATAAAGGTGGGTGTAACTTAAACCAACTACTCCCATAATGTCAGGAATTATTTTACACAATGGAGAGAGAAGGGACTGGCTGCAGGCAGGTGAACTGAAATGACTGGTATCTGAAACAATAATTAGTGATTTTAAGTTGGGGGCTTTTGGTATGAATGTGCATGATGTTTGCATCTGGCATCAGCTGTCAGCAAGTCCACCCGACCATAGCAGGCTATTGGGCTGGCTTGATGAAGGCAGGCCACTTTGCATAGCTCACAGTACACAAGGGAGTGAGGAAGCTGGCATTGATCTGGCCACTTTGGATTTCTTTGCCTAAACCTGCTGCTATCCAGCAACAGGTGGGCTGCCTGGGCACAGCCTTCTGCATAAGACTACAATGGGATTTGGCAGACTCCAGTCTGCCAGCACACCCAGCAGTTACTTAGTGCATCAGCATGGTGTTCTGTCTTTTAATTAAAATTCAGTGCAGGTTGGATGGGTAAATTACTGTGGGCTTGGATTACTCCCTTGGCTGATTTTAATGTAAATTTGACAAGTATGAGCATTGTCCAGACATCCATTTATCGGCTTCATGTCATGCATGTTATCCATGTTGTGTTAAACTGCACTAGAAACTAAGATGTGAGTCACAAATGCCGTGACACATGTATGGAGAAAACTGCTGCTGTCTTTTTCACTGTATTCTCCCCTACATGTCAGCATCTCCTGTCTGCACCCAGCCCAGCCCCCTGCCCTTGTCCCACTGGCTGAGATCCTCCTGCCTACATTGCTTTTATGCTGCATTGTCTGGAGTGCTCCCATCCCTGCTCTGATGCTCCTTGTTCAAGGATTATTGTCCTGAAGTAGGCTGGCTGGCATCTTCCCCTTGGAGCCCCTCCTTCATCCACCCCTTAGGATTTCTTTGCTTGACCCAAGGTTCTTGTCCTTAGATCCTATAAAGAACTAACAAACATTTGCTACCAGCTGGGTGCCCTTAAGGTGAACTTTTCTGAAGAAGACCAAAGTTGGCTCTGCCTCTCACCTTGAATCTCTGTTTTTTTCACAGCTCTGGTTTAGCTTTCATAGATTTCGTAGACATTAGGGCTGGAACGGACCTTGGAAGATCGAGTCCAGCCCCCCGGCCCAGGGGCAGGAAGTCAGCAGGGATCATAGGATCCCAGCAAGATAAACATTCAGATGTCTTTTGAAGGTGTTCAAAAGCCAATGAATAATTTTGATTGAATTAATTAATGTGCATAGAGTATAATTGGTGTGTGGTGAACACAAATCTTCCCATTCAGTTGTAAAATACATGGTCTTGGCTTTGACCACTGTGGCAGCTTTCAATAGGATTGGCCCACTACCTGTTTGAGTGGCAGTGATTCATCTAAGCCAATGCTAACAGGTGTAGGAGAAGCCTTTAGAAAGTCACAACATGTGCCAACAGCTTTAAAATATTTTTGTGGGTATCACCATAAGAGCAGAAATTCTTTACTTTCTCCTACATGGCTGACTAGCTGCAAAATCAAATGATGCTTATTCACATTGTGTTTGATTACTCTCCACTCCTACTGGTGTGTGGCTGTTGTAGATGGGTTCATTGCATTTCAGGGAAGTGAGGTTTTTTGGCTGGAATTAGTAACAAGTCAGTTATTTGCCGACGGTATTTTCTAAAGGTCAGAGTTGATTTGGGTTTGTTTGGGTCTCTGCTGCTCAGAAGCTGGGGATGGATGGCACCTTATTAGGCAGGTCTAGATGCCCGCCAGGGGATATGCTGTTCTGCAGCGTTGTAAACATTCCCTCCCAGCAAGCCCAGAGAGAATTGCATCAGTGATGGAAAGCAGTACAGTAACTACAATTACCTGCCCCAGCTTCTGAGCACCCAGGAGCTGCCACCTCTGGGTATCTAACAAAGCATCTGGCAGAAAGTGAAAATAATTGTTTCAGTAACTTCCCTTTTGGACATCTGTGCATCAGCCCACTCACCACCCTCACCATAGTCAAAGCCCATTTCTCTTCCCCCCCCTCTTTGGTAGAATTGGATAATATGTCCTACAGCTAAAGCTACCACTAAGGGGATATCAGTTCTTTCTTTATTCCTACCCCTGAGGTATGTGTAACCCTTTAGAATTAGCTCATGTTGTGACCTTTGGCAGCAGTCATCTGCTTAGAAAAAGCTTAACCCGTGGTCAGTAATCTTTGGGTTGCTGTATTAGTTTTCATTCAGCATTCCCTTAGAAGGGAGTGAACATATGTGTATGATGCAGAGTTTAAGTCCAAATTAAATTAATGCCTGAAGATATAAGCAGTATGTAGAGTGTGCGATTCTTAACTTCCTTTTCATAGAGGCAATATGGCCTAATGGCAACAGCACACTTGGTAGTCAGTCATAGGTTCTTTTCTTGGCTTTGCATCTCTGTAAGTCACCCAGCAGTCCTGTGTCTTAATTTACATGCATGTTACCCACCTTGTATACGATTGTTGTGAGACTTTCTAACACATTTATGAGGTGCATTAGAAACCTCAGGCAAAAACCAATGCATTGCCTTCAAGGGATCCCATTGTTTTAAATGCTTTCATGATGCAACGTAAGATCATCAGAAAAAGAACCTTGAATCATGCAGTAGACCTTTGTTTAGAAGAGGAAAACGGGTGGATTGCAGCAGGTGTTGAAGGAGGCAAAAGCAGCTGGCTACAGTTTGTTTCAAGTTTATAATGCGAAAAGCTAATTGCAAACGCAGTTTCCCTCTTAAATAATTATAGCAATGCTGACATTGTAGGAACAAAAGATAAGCTTCTAATGTATAATAAGGAAAGTAAACATTTTAGCTATGCCTTAAAAAACAATGTACCAAAAAGAGCTTTGTTTCCATCAGGAAGAAGAAAAAAAAAGTTTGTTGCCAGTGTCTCAAATAAAGGTCTTGCACTTACTGGAATTTTTGCCACTGCTGTTATTGGAGCAAAACCTGGCACGATGTATTGGAATCAGAGAACTGTGTTACCCCTTCATTTTTGTTCTTGTGATTATGCGTTGTTTTCATAGGTGACCTTCACGAGAATCCTCTTACAACGGTGAATGTCCATATCCTTCATGTGGAGTGAAATACAGCACATAAACTAACTAGATTTCTTTTGTCTTTACAGTTATGAATGACATCATCACAACCATGTTCAATAAAAAGTTTATGGAAGAGCTCTTTAAACCACAGGAACTCTATTCTAAGAAGGCTCTGAGAACAGTATATGACCGGCTGGCTCATGCTTCAATCATGAGGCTGAACCAGGCGAGCATGGACAAGGTAAGAGGATGTCTTCCCTGTGTTCATGATACTAAAGTTAGAAGTCATTTGTTATTTTCTTCAGTGCTACTGCTTATTGGCAATTGAGAACAGCAGAATGTGGTTTTGCCGTACGCTAATTTATCGAGCACTTGTCAGACAAATCCTTTTAGATTTGAAATACTACATTTCAAGTGTTTCCTTTCTGAGAAAGATACAGGAAAATCAGTAATAGCACCAGACATATCAAGGTAACTCAAATCCACATGCAAGTGATTATGGTTATAAGTAAGGAAATGGACGTGAAGTGTCTTATGAGCATTTTACCATATGGATATAAGCATTAAACACTGTTTTCTTCTGTATCTATGCCCTAAGGAGTAAAAACTGTAGTTCTTATTGTATAGCTGCCGTAATGAGTTTTCCAAGTCACTTTCCAGGTTAAAATTGGTACAACAGTAAAACTGAACCAAGTGGTCTTGACTCTGGCTTTGTGATCTAACCAGAATTCACTTGCATTATTTTACAGCTATATGATCTTATGACTATGGCTTTCAAATATCAAGTTCTGCTCTGTCCTCGCCCCAAAGACATATTACTTGTCACTTTCAATCATCTGGATGCAATCAAGGATTTTATACAGGACTCCCCTACCATTCTGAACCAAGTGGATGAAACATTTCGACAGTTGATTGATGTAAGAGCCTGATTCTTGGATGAACTGTGGAACCTGCCACTGTTAAATCTATTTTCCCATCTTTTTTTCTCCAGCTAATTTTAGGGATGTTAAATACTTAGAGTAATGTGTGGAATTTACCTTTCAATTTTAGGGAACCACTCATTTTGCTGCTTTTCTGAAATTCACAGAAATAAATTAATTTTAATTATATAACCTGTAACTCTTGGAGCCAAGACCAGGACTATCCCAATGAAAGGAGCTTTTCACTCTAAAATATATTTATTTGCAAGGGAATTCAATAACCAATATCTTGTAACAATAAATAAAGGCCCTGGGAGGTTGTGAATATTGTCAAAATACTTTTGGA
>NW_005842680.1:196253-202893 GCF_000455745.1 Alligator sinensis | reverse complement strand
CTATTAAAACTATTTAGGCAAATCAAAGTTGTCATGGTCTGTCTTTCCATTGACTTCAGTTCAATTTGGATGAAGCCCTTGTCCTTTAATAGCTACCTACTAGCAATGCCTTTGTGTCCCCTGCCGCCCCCCGCCTTTTGGCAACTTGTTTTGATATTTGTGTGCCCATGTTTGACCAGGACACCTAATAACTGTAATGTTTCTTATTTTCTTTCCTAGATGTACAGTTGTCTCTCTGCTGGTGAATTTCAGCTGATCAGGCAAACTCTCCTTATTTTTTTTCAGGATATGCATATCAGGGTAAGTGTCCTGCTTGATTAGCCAATAAGAAATATGAATTTGATTTAGTGGCAGTAACGTGGTACTATCATATTCTGGTACTATCATATTCTAAAATAAGCTCGTCTTTGCTGCTTGGGCTTGGAACTTGATTTGATGACTTCAAAAGTGTCATTGCTTGAAGCTCCAGAAACCAAAAATAATGTGCAGTGCAAGTGTGTCAAACCATTCTTTCTATTTCCTAGTCACTTGAGTGATAGGGGAAGCTACTACTGCCCACTCCAAGCTACTATGTTCTGAATTTGCTTATTTATTAGTGGGTGTTTCCTAAACTCAGGGAATGCCATGCAGGTATGGACTTTACTGACTGACAAACTACTTTAACCTTTTTAATTAAAAGCTTGGCTGAGAAACTGAGGATTAAAGGTGAGTTTGGTATGCTCTGAATAAAGGAAAGGGTTCTATCAGTAAGCTGAGCGCAAGCAGTTTATTTCAAATCGGGGTATGATGCCAAGCAGTGTGACTGTTGTGGGCCCATCACATGCTTGTTTCACACACTGGTCTCCCTTTGATGTTGGCGGACTACAGGATTGAGCCCTGAGCAGGTGATGTGAGGAGGCATCTGACTGGTGCTCTCGTGGGTGGGGTGTTCTTTGCAGGTCTCCATCTTTCTGAAGGACAAAGTGCAAAACTCGAATGGTCGTTTTGTGCTGCCAATCTCAGGTCCTGTTCCATGGGGGACAGAAGTTCCAGGACTCATCAGGTGAACCCTAGACCACTATTAATTATGTCTGCATTTCCCTTGCATGCATGGCCAGCAAGATAGGGGGTGTCCAGCCAATGGCAAAGTGAAAGCTTGGCCACTGGGAATTGCTCTGAGACTGGTATCCGTGTTGCCTAGTTAGTTGTGCATCCTTTGGATGTTAATACTTGCAGGTCATGATTTGCTATCAGTGACCTGCTAGTGAATGCCTGAGAAACTCTCTGTAATCCCCTGCTCCTTTTATTTATCTTTTTAAAATATTTAGTTTTTTTACAGTGATAGCAAGAAATTATAAAAAATATTTTTATTCCTGTTCATTCTGTGTGATGAGCACACCAAGGCAATACTGAAGGGCCCAAATAATGTCTTGGGATAATGATGACTTATTTTTGTTCTTTTAAGGATGTTTAATTGCAATGGAGATGAAGTTAAAAGAGTTGAATTCACCAGTGGTGGAAATTATGTTATTCCACAAAGAGAAGGCTCTTTTGATCTTTATGGAGACAGAGTCCTTAAACTGGGCACAAATATGTAAGTAAATGTTCCTGCATAGAAACTGGAGGTCAGCTCTGAAGAGAATGCCTTGTTTGTTCAGAAACATATGTATTCTAGCTTTTTATCCATTGCGCTTATTTTTGCCACTTCTGCTTTTCACTTGACACTTTGACTTCAGTGACCTTGGAGAAAACAACACAAATAGCAGTAGCTATGAATCACAATATCTCCTTGTAGCCTGAGCTCTGCTCACTCTTAGTGGTCCATCAGGCTAGCACCAGTAAGGCACACCAGTTTTTGCTGTCAATAGCATGCAAGGGAATGGTATGGCTAGCATTGCGTCTGCCTGCTTAAGTGACCAAGCACCAACTGTGGCTACTAGAAGCCTTAAGCTCAAGTCCAAAGCAAGTTTTAAATGGGTACCTCTGAATCCATAGTGAGATGCCAGAACTGCTCCGTCAATTCTCCCTTGTAGATTTGAATGGATGAGTTTCAGTAGCTCTAGAAAAAAAAACAGGTTCTTTACTCGTGCCTACGGCAGAGTTGAGGGTAGACAAGGTGTTGTTTAGTACTACACATTCTCTGAGTTCATATACTTGTCACTTAGATGTATTCAGGGGGTATTTCTTAATTATTTTTACAGGTATTTCCTATAAGTAGTTTAGCATCAGGGAGCAAGAGTTGGGAGTGCTCTTCAGGCATTTCCACTCTTTTCTGCACTTGGGCATTTTAACAAAATCAGCATATTAAGAAACCTAGCTGGGATGGCTCAGCCTAAGTATTCAGTGTCTCCAGGAAAAAAATACACAGAAACCTTGTTTTGATCCAGCATAAATAGAGGTGTCTTTTGATCTTGGCCTATGGATAGCAACTGACTTTTTCCCCATAAACATAGTAACCCTTCTATATTTTCTTCTAGGTACAATGCAAGTCGGCCAGTGGAGACTCATATGTCTGGAGCATCCAAGAGTTCAGCATCTCACACAAAGGTAGTCTTCTTCCATCTCTTTCAGGCTTTGCTAAGTTCTTGACCTCAGTGGAAAGGAATCCCATGCTCCATGTGTTCTATTAAAAAAAAAAAAAAGTTTTGATTAGTTCTGAGTTTGCTGCTGTTTAATTGTATATGGGATCTCCTTGTTCTTGTGCAAGAGAGATCTCTTGATAATACATTATTTTATATGCTTCTACTCTGCCCATTTGCTTGTTCCGTTTTTCAAGCAGACCATGCCAGTATTTTCATTCTCCATCACTGCGGATTGTTCCAGGCCTCTACCTTGTCACCCTTCTCTGAACACGATCCAATTCTGCACTGTCCATATTAAGAGAGAGAGGGAACAGTAGTGCGCAATACTCTAGACCAGGCCACCTCCTTGACTTCTATAATGAAAGTCTAATTTTTCTGTATTATCTGTTGTCCTGTTCCTCATGCATCCTTAAATCTTGCTTCTCTTGAGCACTTTTCAATATTTTGAGAGGTGGAGAAGTTTAGTTTTCCAAATTTAGCAGCTATTCTAATTATCCAGGAAATTACTTTGTTCTGTATCTGTAAATTCAAACATCTAATTAATGTGTATGTATCTGCTAAACATCAGGACCTACATTTATACCACAATAACAGAAATGTGTTAATTATGTCACTCCTGAAAGAATGTTTTCTTAATGAAACCAGAAACAAAAATGTATGGTCAGTCTCTGGATTGATAAACAAACAACAGCTTCATTTATTACTTTCTGCAGGAGAATGCAGCCCCTAACCCTCTTGCTAAGGAAGAACTGAACTTTTTGGCTAGATTAATGGGCGGTCTTGAGATCAAGAAACCCAGTGGCACTGACCCAGGATTCCGATTAAACCTGTTCACCACAGATGAGGAGGAAGAGTATGCTTAATTCAGAGCTTGTTTTGTGCATGTGATTTTGGTGCTGGGTGAAGTGCTGTGTTGAGAGTCGTGGAGAGAGAAGCTCTCTCTCCACAATGTAAGTACAGTACTAGCAACCCTTCTAGTGTCTCAATTCTGACTCGATTCCCCAATGGATTCCATTGGGGAATAAGGGGTGATATTCAATCTCTCTGGCACGGCCCCACCTTGGCCTTCATTTTGAGATTACTAGCAGGGGAGCCAGTTTACATCGGGAGTGTAGAGACTGCTCCTCTGGAAGAGAACTGATACCTCACTGCTCAGCAGCGAATGATCTCTTATCAGTAGAATCTTGGTCTTAGATTTGAACCTGTGGCCAAAAGTGAAAGAAACTGTAGCCCATTACCAATACCCCTTTGCTCCTTTCAGACATGCATATTACAGCCTTCACAGTAGCTCAGCCAATCAGGTCTCTGCTGTGATTGTTCTAGTTCCCCTTTGGTAAAGTGAACAATTTTCTGACTTGCAGTGATCAGGGGAAGGCTATGAACCATTCCATTCCCTGATGATGGGTGCAGAACACATTTGGTACAAATTCACCTCAATCAAAGAACCATTCCCATCACTCCAGTCAACAGAAAACACACAAACCTGCAGAGATATACAAAGATTGTTGCCTGTTCTCTTGTCCATTGTAGTCACATAAATGGGGAAAGTTGAGTCAGGCTTCCAAGTGCTAACTTATTAAGCATCTCCAGACAAATGTTTTCTTCATTCATTCATTCATTCATTCACTTATCATTATGGGATTGAGTAACTGTGTTTATACTTTCTATCCAGACATGCAGCATTGACCAGGCCAGAAGAACTGTCTTATAAAGTTATCAATATACAAGCAACTCAGGTACGTGCAGTGATCTTTATTATGTGATCTTTATCATCTCCTTGCTGCCAAGGGTTGACTTGTATCTTAAAGATGCATTTGATGTTTTAAAAATATTAGCATGCTTTTGCAGAACCTGGTTAAGATCCCAAATCAATTAAGGAAATTCTACAAAGATTTGGCTATTAACACATTTGCTATTAACACATTTGCTATACAATAAACCATTCACTGGCCAAAGCCCAACTTAAAAAACAAATGCCAACAAAGACCAGACTGGATTGTTCTCGTGCTCCTAGCTGCAGTCCTGCAGGAGATTAAGTTTAGCAGGTGAATGTTTGTAGCATTGGTAGGTAAATGCAATCCAAGTTCCATATTATGTTTCCAATCCTGTGGCCCTTACACAGTCAGCATCCCCACGGACTTTGCCTCTTTTGGGACCACAAATTGCATCATTAGCTGTTCTAGGGAAACAACTGTCTACATTCTTTTACTGTTGTTTATTTTCAGCAGCTATTCACCTGTTGATCCATGAGGGTTTTTAATTGTGCAGTTACTGAAATCTCTCTCTGTTGAATTTACTTTTCATATACATAATATTCAAAATAGAAAGGACTTTTCTAAGGTTAATAAAATGTTAGCCTTTACACTTGAGCCCTTTACCCAGTTACTCTGACTGAAACCATTGTGAAACGAAGGAGTTACATGGTGGGGTCCTTTCCTTCTAAACAGGACCAAGAGCGGAACAAGGAGCTGGCTCAAATCATGGGGGAATTTGAGGTGACAGATCAGCCCAGACAGAGCACCAGCAAGGGAGACGATTTGCTGGCGATGATGGACGAGCTCTGAAATTCCATCTCCCAAAGGCACAGGCAGGACATGGAGCTGCCTCTAGTCACATAGTTTGACACAGCCAAACCCTGCTGCCGTTACAGATCCCATCTGTTGGTTTTGGGACTAATGTGCCTAGGCCTGCACGTGGCACCAGAAGCAGGCTCTGGGGGCTACTGGCACATGTTCTGCCATAGGCACTCTGGTTTTAAATGTGGCGTTTTACATATTTGCTTCCTTCATCTTCTATCAAAGCTCTAGGCTATCCCATGCCAGGGATGCAGCTGCCCAGTAGCTGAAACGAAAGTGCAGTGTTCCTGTTCTGCCTGTATCCTCCTCTGCTGGAGGCCGGGTTCTGTCCATGTCCTTTACTGTGAGAAGTGGAAGCTGGCGCAGTATCTACCAGCCAGTGCCTGGCTCTCATAGATGGGGGAAGGAACCACTCCTCCTTCATCCAGAATCATTGTCAGATGTGTGTATCCATGTGTCCAGCATCACACACAAGACACCCAGGCAGCGCACAGATGAAGTGAGTGACACGAAGTGCTCTGCTTCGGCCTGGGCCGTGTCCGTGTGGCTGCACACATGCCAGGGCTCCCCCGGGGCCACCATGCGATATGCCACTGTCCACCTTGGTCCCTGCACGAGCAGCACCTGCAGTGGGGCTCCCTGTGGCTGCTGCATGCTTCAGCCCCCGGCATCTGCACCCTCTGGCTCCCAGTGCTGCGGCTGAGGGTGACACCTGCCATAGGCTCATGGGGTTGCTCCAGCTGGTGATCTTTTGCCCTGGATTACATTTGTGTAGAGGATTTACGAATGTACTTCCTGTCCTGTGTTGGCCATGTAGTGTAGACAAGGCGGTCGTGACTGTTCCAGGTGATCTGAGCATCCTACCGTCTGTCATCAGGCACAGAACAGCTCCCTGGTTGGTACCGACTGCACCGAGTCGTGCCTCGACTTGTCTCTACGTTTCCAGGGAAATATCGCTTCTTGCCTGTGCTGGAAGTTGCTGTATGTACTGTGACCAAATGCTGGTGTTGGTGGAGGTGTCCTGTAAGGAGGAAATAAAAATGAAAGCTAGGCTTGTGTTTCAGAGTACCACAGAAACCAGAATAAACTTCAGTGTGTCTGTGCTTGCGTCTCAGAGTTGAGTGTCTCCGGGAGTGAGGTCCGGCTGTCTCAGCAATGTTGTCATCCACGTTCAGAAATGCCGCAGGGAGACGAACTCGTGTTTTCTGAAGCCTGAAGTCAACCCTAAAGAGCCACGAGGGGGGAGAGGGGAAGGGCGGGGGTTCAGCGTTCACACGAGCCAGACCGGGTTCCTGAAGCCGGGATCCCTCCTTATTAAACCGCTTGGGGCCTTCTGTTTCCGGGACCAAATCTCTATTCCACGCTCGTGACCCGCTCCACGCGGGTCGGGTCCGCGCAGCGCCCACTCCCGCCTCGGCACCGGCCGCTCAGTGCGCAGGCGCGGTGACTAGCTAATCCACGTGAGGCTCACTCGGCTGCTCAGTGCGCAGGCGCAGCGGCAGG
>NW_005842680.1:195127-195676 GCF_000455745.1 Alligator sinensis | reverse complement strand
CTGCTGCCCCGCGCCCGCGCTGCCGGGGCCGGGCTGTACCCCGAGGTGCTCGGGGCCGCCTCCTCTGCAGCACTCCGGCACTCGCAGTGGGCCCTGGCGGAAGTCTGGTGCAGAAGCCCAGGTGCCGTTGTGCCGGAGGCAGCCAGGGCCGTGCAGCTCCTGGCCTGCCCGGCAGGCAGGCCTAGTCTGCAGCCCGCGTTTCCCCGGCGGGCTCTGGGCCGGGCTCCCTGTGCTGCGTGTGCCCGTCATGCTGGAGGCCTGAGGTTCGGCTGGGCCGGCCCCGTCCCCCAGGGGCAGGGGGGGAGAGCCGGGCCCTGCCCCCGGGGGGGGGGGGCAGCTGCTCCGCTGGGCCGCGGTTGCAGAGTGGCAGCACACGCAGGGCGCCGTCCCGGTCCCCGGTTTCTGCAGGGCAAGGCCGGGCAGAAAGGAGCTCCCAGGGCCCGGGCGTAGCTGTGGGATGGGGGCTGCCCGGGAGCACGTGGGCATGCGCGCACACGCACATGCACACGTAGGCGGGGCAGCCCAGGGCTCCCTCGCAGCTTGCCCCGG
>NW_005842680.1:178956-194439 GCF_000455745.1 Alligator sinensis | reverse complement strand
TGCTTCCTCCGCTGCGACTGGCGGGCCGGCGTGCCGGCTGCTGTGGGCGCACAGCGCTTCCCCACCGCACGGGGACGCGGGCACCGTCTTGCCGCAGGCGCGGTGGCGACGGGCACCGGTGAAGTCCCGGCGCGCCGGTCTGGCGTCTGAGCAGGCGGCGAGAAGGGGTTTGAAAGCAGAGCATCACCTGGTTTCGGTCCCTGCGTCACATGGCTGGTTGCGGAGTCGGCTGTGCTCCCTTTACTTTGCTCTTACTCTTACACTGGCTGCTGGGCGTCACTAACAAAGTCGGATGCTTTCAGGGATTTGCAGGGGCTTAGAGAGGAGCCAGGCTGCAGTCTCCTGGGGAAGCTGGGAGAGGATCTACGTATGAAGCTGTCTGCTATGCAAATGCTGTGTTACGTTTCAGTAGCGACTCGTGTCGAGAGGTTGAAGTGAGCCTACGATTGTGAAACCGCTCCGTGACTAAACTCCAGTTGTTCAAGGTGTTGAACTTGTTTCTACTTTTTTGCGGCTTCTGAAAATTAGAAGCCAGTTTGTGTAAACTGTTGCGACAGGGTAGAGTCACTCTTCTGACCATTTGCATCTCGGCTCGGGTCCATGGTGGGGATAGACTCGCTGCTGGTCCAGTCCTTGGCTGTTGTCCACTGAGCAAAGGACACGGACAAATACATGTTGTAGCTGCTGTAAGAGGAGAGTGGGCAGCCGCTGTTAGAGTCACTGTTAGGTCTCGCGAGCCTGTAGCAATATAAGTGAGCTCAGTCGCCCTGATGTTGATGCTGGAGGAATTGGGATTAAATGTCTTGCGGATGTTGCTGTCACAGTTCCTGCAGGTCAGACGCAGTGTTTGGCACTTCAGACAGAGGATGGGTCAGCACAGGGCTGTGCTCTTTGTTCCTGGGGCATGCACAAACCCAGGCGTTTGTGTGGAGATAGCTTTACAGGCCTGCTTTACTCACCTGTGTGACGGCCTCAGAGCCTTCCTGCAGCTCTGACTCAGTGCTGTAGAAATCTGTATGACTCTTGCAGGCAAAGTAGATGGGAATTTATGATGAAGACAGTTACAGAGAATTTTGGTGACTTAACTGCGTGCTAAAACATAAAAGGAGTTTTGCTTTCTGACTGCTCATCAGCTTCTGAGTGAAGGTTTCCATTAAACATGGCAGTGGAGATTTAATGTCTTGACTTTTGCAATCCCCTGTTGACTTATTGGTAAGAAAACACAGTGACATGCTCCTATTCAAAAATAGTGTTGGAATGTTCTTTTCAGCTTCCTTGCTAGACCACCGACTCTCCAAGAGGAGCTTTGCAAGACCAGAGAAGCCTGCTTTGCAGTGTGGAAGCATGTAGCCTGTAGCCTTCTTTTTTAAGGGGCTCTTTACAAAGTAGCAGCAATCAGATAGAATGATTAGACTCGTTCATTAAACTAGAGCGGTGCAACTGCATGCTTGTTGGCTTTCAAATGTTCGCCCTATTCCCTTGACTACATTTGGTCAGAGAGGTAAGCTTCCTGGCTCTCTCTAAGCTGAACTTGCCAAGCCTGCATAACTTGCATACCTTCCACAGCTAACAGCTCTAAAATAGGCTTGTCCAGTCCGGTAACAGTCCTGCGTACTGGGGAGGTCCTTTAAAAAAGCAGCTTTTCCTGCCCTTTGTAGCATCTGAACAGGAACTTAGGGAACCAAAGGCAAATTTTTGCTTCCCAGTTCTGGCATTGTACATGAAGGTACACGGAATTGGTGATGTAAGTGCAGGTGTGCACACACTCATGTATATGTACAGTACCCACTGTACTCTTGGGTCCAGGTATTTGAGAGATCGTGTGTTGGCAGAGCCTACGTGTAGCTTGTATAAGGTTTGCCCTGCCTAGTGCTCTGTAATTTTTGGCAGTTTATCGTTCATCCTAAACCAGGACTGCTGCTGTCATTCAAGTGGTCACTACCATTCCTTGCCTCAGGTGCTCCTGTGTGTAACTGATGTACCGGTCTGACCAGCACTGTGGACTTGATCAATATGCGCATCACATAACTTGTCGTGCTCTTGGACATCTCCATGGGACGCAACTGACTAAAGCAGCTGAATGAAATGACCAGATTCCCTTGTTCTGGCCTTTCCTATCCTTTATTGTGGCATCAACACTATTTGTGTTAATAGGCACAACCTAGACGTTCATGGGAGCATCTCAGGTTTAGCACCGTGTCTTTTTTCAGGCTATATCTAGCAACTTCTTTACCATCCTGTTCTAAGCCAAGCTGTGAGCAAGAAAGTTTCAGAGCATCTGTGGTCTACTGTCCCTGATGAAAATAAACTGGACAGGAACTTTTAAAGGTGGGTATAGAAGGTATAAGAGATTAGTTTCTGTGGTATGTGTATGCTGCTGTTGGCTTTGATAAGATAGTGGAGGATGCATTTGAATTTGAATTGCCTTAGGACTGTCATTTTGCTGTGACTTTTGCCTGTGGCTGTCTGCAGTGGTGCTTGGGTTAAAATGATTCAGTGCTGCTGTTTATAAGAGACAAAAGTTGTTTCAAGCCTTATCTGTAAGGGGAACCCACACGTGACTGTCCTAGCATTCCTTGTTCCCCTGCCTGCAATACTTGGTTTTGTTGTGGCTACCTGACTGCTCCTTCCCTCTGACAGCAACCCCGTCCAGTGTCCTATTTGGTCAGTGGCTTCTTGTCCTAATATCAGTAACTGCTGTGGTTCCTAAATGCTGACAGTAGGCAAGAGAGCAGTATTTCTAAGTGCTGGGGTTTTGCCACTTCTAAAAAAACAAAAAAAAAACCCCAAAACAGTGCAAAATCCTGAACTTTGGCCGTGAAAGGTCTAAAGCAAAGCAGACTTTCCATTTACTATATTAAGCACTTGTTTGAAGACGCTAAACTTTTTTTAAGCTTTTCAACCTTGTGCTAACAAAAGGGAGAGATGAGACTCATGGTACCAGCTCAGTGCATATTACTATTTCTTCTACAGTGCTTGCTTGGATGCTGCAAGCCTCACACTACAAAGAGGACCTGCCCTGGCAGTCTTATTTCAGGTGTGAGGCAATGAAGGGGGGCGGGGATCAGATGAGTGGGACGGAGGACAGAGATTACTCAGCAAAGATGAGTGCACAGTGTGGTGAAGCCCGACCTGCTTCAGATATACTATATGCATAAGCTCAGGCTATGGACAAACATGCACTTTTTGCTGCTGTAAAAGTGGAGAGGGAGCATGAGCATGCAACAGCCGTTCCACCAGAATGATTGTGTCTGTGTGACTCTGTAGGGGTACAGGTGAGCCAGAGTGCCCCAACACTGACCCTGGAAAGCTGGAACGGTTATGCTGCACCAGTATTGCCACAGAATTGTGAAGAGATAGCAGCCTGAACAGGTATGCTGTGGTCTCAACGTTGGGGTCTCCACACCATGGTCACGCCTGTCTCTGCCCTTTGACTCTGCTTGTTGGTGTGCTGGCAGGGGGGCCCTGTGGAGCAAAGAGCACTGGCCTGGTGACCAGCTCAGGATATTGTGTGTGGCACAGGGAGTGTGGAAGGGGCTGCAGCTGGAGGGAGGTAACATGCTGAAGCAGTGTTGTCTAGGCCTTGTCTGTGCTCAGAAGTCAGACACGGGGACTGTGCTGGTGCAGTTGCACCTGTGCCAGCTGCAGAAGGGCACCTGCCTCCAAGCCACAGGCACTTAACTCTGCGCCTGCATCCTGTCCACTCCACAGCGCTCACCATCATTGCGCAGTGGAGACAGAGGGGTCTAAGTGCCACCATTGTACATGAAGCCCTCTGTCAGCAGCCTTAGCCTGATTTGCCACATATCCATTTCTGTTTGCACGTGTAGCTCCTTGGGGTGACTGCTGGCTGGAGTGGAAGCTGTAACCAGTTAGGGTTTGGTGGACTCTTTCAGGAGACCATCTGTGTTCTGGCAAGCATCTGAGGGGTCAGGTACTGCATATGCATGCAGCCTGCTTTTCAGGGTAATGTAAAAATGGGCTGGGTTACACCAAGCTACATGGTGCTTCTCTTGTGGAAACTGGTCACCTGCATCACTACAAACAAAGGTTCAAAATGCTTCAGCTCGTGTCAAGCATCATGTTGAGCCCCACGTCTCTAGTGACAGTCTTTCTCCTTTTCATAGCTGGAGCATGGTAACCAACAGGTGAATCATTAGCTCTGGTTGTGCAGGGCTTGGTGGCAGCAGTACCTCTGCTCAGGACCTGTAGCACAAGACTTGCTTGCACAGAGACACTGTCCAGAAACCTGTAGTTTCTGCTGAGCAAGTCATGGAGTCTCTGTTCATGTTTGCATTAAATACATGTGTGGCTTTTTCTAGTTGGAGAGTTCATTCCTGAGAATAGCAGAGTAGTTTGTGTGCAGGGAGTGCCTCAGTAGTGGAGAATAATGGGTGATCTGTACCCAAGGAAGTAGGATGTGTCATGCACATCTAAAAAAGTCACTCTTAGCCAAAATTAGGTATTAGAGGGCACCACCCGAATTGTGCCTTTGCTTCAGAAGGCATTTGCAGTCCTGTTGCTATTAAGAATTTCCAAAAGCTACAGGATGAGTGCACAATATGTGATCTCTGGGAAGAGTCAGAGAGGCTACAGTGGCACAGGCTTGTCTTGCTTAAAGAGAACTATGGCCAGCTTTTGGCATGTTCCCCTTGAGAAGAGCCTGTATTAGTGCTGCTTTCGCTCATAGTCCCGGAGCAGTAGCAGTCAATTAGGAGGTAGGAAGTGTTTCCCTCTTGCTATAGTGTTAGCACTACATCCTTTCATTGTTTCTCCGTGGCATCCGCGCTGATGATTTGGTCACGTAATCACATTGCTTAAAAGCCCCCTCATCTTCAGCTGCTTTTTATTCTCAGGATGTTATGGCATCATCTCCTTTTAAAGACCACACAAAGGGAAGCCTTGTAGGCAGTTAGCTGCTGTTTGATTAAAGACGACCCTATCAATTTCAGCTGAACTGCATTCTGGTGTTAGTCTAAATAAGGGTTGTGTTATCTGCATTTGCAGAGGAGACTTGGGGATACTCTGGATTTTCTACATACACTGCCATGTGGTGCGTGCTCTGTTGAGAAGCTGGTACTAGGATTGCTGAAGTTTCATGTCTATTGTAATTCCCTGACCAAAGTGTTTTCTTCTCCTCTGAGCTGTAAGTAGAGTTTGAAGGGGGTGTCTGTTTTGTTGGCCCAGTGTATTTTCATTAGCATTCTGAGCAGGTGGTAACCACTTAATAACCCTGTAGGTAATTTGAAATGCATATGTTAGAATGGCGCCTTTCTGCCCTGTCTGGGGTATAGCACAACTTAAATCTTCTATTGAAACCAGTGGCCACACTTCATTGTAAAGAATAAAAATGTCAGCACTCGCCTGAATCACGTGATAGCCTCTGTGCATGCAAAGGAAGCCTGCCTGCAGCTCCTTTGTGGAATTCCTTTATGGCACCTGCAGTCACTGAAGCCATAAAGGGAAAATAAAATCCTGGGTAATAAACATGCTACCTGATCGTTGAACTGATACCTGCCTGGCTCAGTGCGAGCTGCATGTGACATGGAGCTTTTCTGATGATGCACAGAGCTGGTTCAGGGTGTGCCGAGCAGTGGCCGTCTTTCCCCAGTGCCTCCACAACACTGTAGTGTTTTATTTCTAGGGTCTCCCTCTGCATTGCTCTGTGGCCTTCTTGGGGTCTGCACTATGCTGCTTGGCTGTGCCTATGAATATAGATTTTTTTTTTTTTTCAAGGTTTGGGGTGCAGAGCCCGGATGTCTTCCAATGTCTGTCTGCAGTGCTAAAAGTTCAGCCTGTGAGTGAGAGAGGAATTGTGGGAAGACAGCCTTTGCTCTAAGTTTTTCTATCCGGCACAAAAGTGACACTCCTGCTGACCATCCCAGCCCTCTTCCCCTGCCACTAATCAAAGAAGTACTGTTTGGCTGTCATTCAGAAGCAGAATTTCTCTTTAAATGATTTAGTTTGGGGAGGAGCTGGAATGTGTCTTTGCAGATTTCCAGGAGCATTAACCAAAGCTTCCTGAATGGAGACTCCCCCAACCCCGTGCTTCTAAAGAAGGCTTTGTTCCTCCCAACAGGCTGGTAAATCAATACACCGGTTCTTTGTGCATGTCTGAAGCTTTTAAACGGCTGCACTCAGTCTTGCTTCATGGGCTCTTTGAACTGTGTGGATGGTCTTTCATTTCATGTCACTTGCTTTTCCTTTATAAAATTGTTACGTTTCCAAAGGTTCGTTAATGTTTCAGAGGGCAAAAAGTGAAGAGTGCTTCTCAAAATCATTTGTTAGCCACATTGTTGCTGCCTCCTAAGGCAGCAGTACTAATGTGATGTATACGTCCTTAAAAAAAAACAAAACAAAAACAAATGAACGAAAAAAACCCTTTAATTCACTGGCTGCTCCCTGCACCTCTCCTCCTCATATCCCCAGCAGATATTTGCTTTGCACCCAAAGGCTAGCAGAGCTGACTTTTTCCTTCGCTCTTGGGAGGCAGGGTGGCTGAGGGGCAAGGGGGAGAGGGTGCCTTGTGAAGTAGGATGCTGTACCAGCCCTTGGCCCTGCCCTCACAGATTCACAGTCTTTTACCTTTGTGGTGCTTTGTTTGCCTACATTTTGAATCTGTCCCTTTAACCCCAAATCAAAGGTCTGTTGCTCATCTGGGGCCTACTCGGCTTTACACAACCAGGTTTCAAGGGAGGCTTCCTAATGGGCATCTGGGTCTGGTATTAGGGCAGGCTGGAGAGCTTTGTCTCAATGCCACACACCTCCTCATGGGAGGGGCTTCTGAGGACATAGGACACTGTTTTGTGGGACTGCTGGGTTTTTTTCAGTGATTTTAACCGGCCATTGTACATTCCCCAGCTGACAAGTTGAGTCATCGTTGTGGTTTTTCTGTGTTAAACTTGAATAATACCAGTTTAAGCTGTTTGTTTGGATCAGGGTAGTGTCCAGTGCAGTTTCTCATCCATTGGAATGTGCCCTGAACCCTCTGATGCAACCTGAGTAGCAGTTACATGGGGATGAATTTTAGTTGATCCTTTTAGAGGCTGTCAGGTCTGTTCTGTCCTAATTTATTTGAATGCAGCATTGTCTTCTGCAGCTGAGAGACCAGTGGACACTAAAAATGGGGCAGTCTCACACAGTAATGTGCTTGATAGAGACTGAAGGAAACGAGCTTAATAGACACCTTGGGGGTGATGCCCCTGCCCTGCCTGTTAGAAATACCTGGCATTGTGATCCATTGCAAGTGAAAGTGCCGTCCAGCATGGCAGCTGGTGCTGGGGAGCGAAGCCCCTGGTGCATTGTGACTGCCTGGGGCTCCTACGGTTCAGCTCTAGAGCTGCCGAGTTTTGCAAGAGGATTCCCGTCTGGCTTCCTTTCCTGCAGATCTACAGGTCTGAGAGGCCTCTGGCCTCTGCCTCCCTCTGCAAGTGCGTAACACCATTCCTGTTTTTATCTTCCAAGTCCAGCATGCGCTGAAATGCCAGTTATGAGAACCTAACCAGCTCTCCTGGAAACCAGAGCTAGAGTCCCCCTTCCCTCCCAGCCACTCATGCAGGGAGAGTCTTGCTTTCCAGCAGTATTTTGCTGCCAGCAGCAACTGGCTTGTGCAGGAGAATCTGTTCAGCCTTCTGTGCCGGGGCAGTGGGTCCTCTGCTAGAGATCAGTAGGCCAAACATCCATGCAGAGAAAATCAAAACCTCCCCTGGCAGCCACTGATTCTGAGAGGTCTTGTTGACTGTTTCCACTGCAGTGTCTCTTCCTTTCTCTTTCTTTTGCTGACGTTTCAAAAGTTTGATGACAAATTGTAGCCGCCAGGAGTCTCCAGGGAAAAGTGATTCATTTGTCTTGCGCACATGTTTCACTCGGAAGCATGGGAACTGCACTTGTAACTCACGCTTGCCTCCCTTGTTTTGCCTGCAGTGTTTCCAGATGGGAAATGCTGTAAAAGTTTCAGGAACTTTGCTGATCACATCAGTGATGCAAAACATCTGAGCATGAATATTCCCTGGTTCAGCTTCTCATTGTTTGCTTGAGTTGTCTTGGTTTCTGGAGGCTGCTGCTTGGAGATTTAAAAAGTGGATGTGAGCTTCTCTTCCAGCTCCCAGGCAGTGTTATGTAGCGTACACCAGCTTTTGTTCTTGGGATGCAATCTGCAAGGCAGATGGAGCTATTTCATGTGCAGTCCTCTGTCCTACACCCAGCTGCAGCTGCTGCAGTGAGAGAAGCAGCTGTGGTGCCTGTATTTGTGGAGTGGTGGCCAGTGCATCTGAATTCTAGGTTCAAAGCAATAAGACTTGCCACTTTTACTGTCTGCTGTGTACTCCCTGAATTCTAGCAAAAAACAGGTGGTTTTGCCTCCAGGATAGAGACAAAAGGCAGTCAGTCTTCTCTGCCTTTGTCAGCCAACCTCAGGAACTGCTTCCAGGGTGCAGAGGTTCCTAAAAAGGGGTTTTGCTTGCTTTCCTTTCTTTCTGAAGACAAAAGCCTGTTGCTGGGCCCTTGCCGTGCCCTTCTAGACAGTCCTGTCCCCAGAAGGTCATTCTTCCTCAGGGTGTGCTCTTGTTGTAAACAGCTTCTAGACTGCTGGGGTGTTGGTTTCTATGGTTTACTAAACTGGAGACTGGTGCTGGAATATTCATGCAGGCCTTGTGAACAGGCCAGGGGGTCGGAGCAAGCCCTGGCTGTAGTGTTCTCCAGGTTGTCGACAGACTTAGCTGTCGCTTCCCCAGTTCAGTTTTGGCTTATTCTTCAGTCTCATAAGGGCTGCAGCCTGAAATTTAAACTCACTTTAAGAAAAAGTTCTTGGAAGATTTCTATGTGCACTGTAGTTTGCTTGGCAGCACAGTCACTTTGTAGGTGGGGCTCTGCATCCTGTACAACGCTGACAGCCTGGCCCCCGTGTCTCTAAGGAATGCAGTGCAGTTATTCTCCAACTTATTTTTTTCCCATGAGCAAGCAGGATGTGAAGAGGCTCCAGTTGGCCTGGCCAGCTATGTGGGAATGTGACGTCCTCACAAAGGGAAACTGGAGTCTGAGACTTGCACTTGGTGTTTGGAGGAGCTGAAAAGCTTCCTGTTCCTCTTCGGCACTCCCCAGCTGACGTAGGGCTAATGTCCGGTGTGGCCCACTGGTGTTGTAGCCAGCTGGAAGGAAGCTCTGCTTGTTGGCAGGGAAGCTAGAGATCCCATGAGGCTTTTGGGGAGGGGTGGAGCTGCAGGCTATCTTTCTGTAGGGCTTGCAGAACCGGATTGTCATCTCTGGCTTCTGTCGCTGCTCTCAAAAACCAAGCTGACAAGGCAACTGCCCTTCAGGTGCAGACACAGCTGCTGATCTTGGGTTAGGCCTGCCAGTTCTGGTGGCTTCCCCTTAAATATGACTTAGGCTTTGGTCCTTATTCAAAACCTAATTAAAGTGATTGGCTTCTCAGCAGGCTGCTGGCGAGCCAGGTATCAGTGTGATGCAATGGCAAGACCACTCAAAATGGGAGCCTCATCGCAGCAGCGCCCAGACCTGGAGGGACCAAACCAAGTGTCGTTCAGTCTTCTGGTACCTGTAGGAAAAGGGAATCCTGCCAGTGGCTGTGTTTTGGGACTCTGAAGGTGATGCATCCTTTAAAGAAACCTTTGGGGAAAGGCAGCGAGTGCATTTGTGCTCCTGCTCGCTGTCATTCATCTCTACAATGATGCATGGTTGTGGCTGAAGCAGAATCTTTCTTCGCAGGTTCCCGGGCTCTGGAGAAGGAAACTGCCGCAGCTAAGCTATTGGCCTTTGGACCACTTTCCTGCCTTTTGCCAGGGTTGTGCAATGTCAGTAGATGCAAAAAAGGGAAGATTCTTCCTGGCGTTCTGGGACAGCCGCCCTTGCCTTTCTTCCCTTTGCTGCTGGGACTTTCCTGGGTTTGGCATTTGCTGTTTGTTCTTGAAGGAGCCAGCTTGAAATGCACTTGATTCCCAAACACTTCAGGTCCTCCCCGGCGCCAGAGCCTGCCTGTTTGCTTTGGGGGTGGTTGTGTGTTTCCTGTTTCTAAACTTTCTGCGCTGCTGCTGTAGGAGATGTCAGGGTCCAACAGGAAAAAACTGCTCGAAGAGAAAACAGTGAAGCTGACTGGACAGAAAGTGCACCAACAGATGCACAAATTCAAGAGCAGGTTTTCCTCTAGTGGCTTGGCCTAAGCTATTTTAGGAGTTTGCAACAATGGTGTTTTTTAAGCTTGCGTCCTTTTAGCAGGGGAGGAGGCAAGCTCCTCCCACTGCTTGTACTGAAACAGCTCATTGTGAAAGTGCTGACTAGACCCTTTCTGTGGGTTTGCGCAGCCCATCTGGCCCAAGTGTGGGAACTTAACCTGATGCTGCGTGTGGTCTTTGCCCCAAGAGCAAGGGCCTGAAGTACTGAGTAAATGAGAAATGGCATTCTCACAATACAGTACCCAGTCGTGTTTAGAAATGTCCCTGCTCCAGACTATAACACTGCAATGTATGTTGTCTCATTACGAAAGTCTGACTTTTTGCCACATCTGCATTATACTTGGGTTCAGTTGCAGTGTAAGTAAGTGCCAGTGGAGTAAAACTGAAGCTGGGGTAAGCAAAGCTGCAAGAAATAGTGTGCAAGTGTTAAGCCATGTATTTGTGGTGATTAGCCATTGGGCATTTAACATGCAGTAACTGCCTGACTCAAGGCCCAATGAACCTTGTACTTAAAGTCTTACTTTGAGATGTGACCTAATGCAATGAATTTTAATGGGCTTTTTTGTTTTTTTGAGCCGCTTATTAGCTTGATCTGAAAAGAGACGTTATTTTGCAAGAACTCGGCAGCAAGCTCTGTTTGTCTTGCTCTCTGAAATGTAAGCTCTGTACCTGTTAACACTTTACTGCAAATGGAAATTAAATGTTCAGTTCTGGAGAGTCAGTTTTCTTCCCTGCTTCCATGGAAGCGTGGTGATGGCACTGTTCACTTTCATATAGGTAAAATAGTCCATGATCAGTCACCCTTTAAACCTCTGTAGCAAAGGCATTTTCTATCCTAACGTTTGACTGAATTATTCTCGGCTCTAAATGATCCAGTTTATGCCACAAAATGTCAGTGTGAAGGTTCCTTTAGGCAAGTACTCGTTCATCTGTGCAGCACTGTGCACCCCTGTGACTGCAGTCGCAGCTTCCCAATCCCTTTGTGCTCTCTCGGGTGAGAACAGTGGCTTAGGGATCATCATAACACAAGATAAATGCACAGGCTGCAGATTGCCAGAGTCTTATCGTAACCCAAAATAATCCTGAACTGTAGCATCAAGCCTGTCTCATTTCACATTACAGAGTCTCCGACCTTCTGACCAGCCAGCTTTCTCTGGGGTGATGCATCCTGTCTCCTGAAACATTGGAAAACCTAGTTTGGAAGAAGAGTAAAGATACAGTTGATGCTGAACAACGTGAGTCCTCAGATTGTTCTGTTTATGATAATGCCACGTGTGCCAAAGGGTCCTGTGGGCACTGGTCACAGGTTTCTGCAGAGGCAGTTGGCTCCTGCATCTTCTCAGCTGTGATGATGGAACTGTTGGGAATGGAGGGGTCTTAGGCAAGGTCAAGACAGTTTGTGGTGCATCATGAACGGAGGTGGGGTTTCTGTGCTACATAAAACAGGACACTGCTCTAAGCACTGAACTTCATGAAACTTCATTTAGTCTTGCCTTCAAAGACCTGGATTGATCAGGATCAGTAACGGAGCATCCTGGCTGCCTCACCTCCACTGCTGCCCATCATTGCTATCCCTGCCAGGCAGCGAGATGCTGCTGTATAAACCCATGCACTGCTGTCAGTGCCCGTCGGCAGGGAGAAGGCAGGGTAAGTTTGTCACCAGTGAGGCTTCTGGAGGAGTGAGCTCCCCACTCCCCTGTTGGCAGGGTGGGGGCTGATCAGTCTGATGCATCCTGTGGAAAAGCAGCCTCCCCCTCTGCCTTGGGGATTATACCTGGCTTGGTTTAGACCTGTCTGGGGTCAGGAATATGGGGAAGTGTGGGCAGTTTGGAGAGGGCTTGTCATTGTTCCTTGTCAAGTGCTTCCCAAGTGGTCAGTGCAGCTAGTCGATGAGGCAGTCTTCTTACAACTGCTCCTTCAACGAGAGCTTTACAGTGGTGCCTGCCTCCATTGCCACTGCAGGCATGGGATCCCTCCTCACAGCGTGCACTCTCTGCCTGGAGGAGAGCAAATGCAGTGCTGCTCCACCGACTGGGAAAGAGGTTCTCTTCCTGCTGAGCTGAGGCCAAATATTCCCCTAGAAGGAAAGATGGGTGTGACCAGTCGGAGGTTTGGGCTGATGTGGACCTTTAGGGTATTGTATCTGCAGTGCTTCCTCGCTCTGCAGAGATGAGCAACCGGAGGCACCTACCTCTTAGGGGAGCCTGAGTAGAAACTAAGCACCCGCTGAAGCCTTGGCCAGGGAAGCTCAGGGACTCGCTAGTTCTGTCTGGCTGTACTACGACTCCTAAAAGTGAGAGACCTCCTGTAATGGACGTGCACGTTCACATGGGTGGTGCTGCTGGGGCGCTCAGGTCCAGGTTCCCCAGAGTTTTGTTTCATGAAACATTTCTCTACTACAGCACCTCTGCTCAGAGCTATTAAGTGTCCCAGTTCCTTTAGATAGTAGCAAACCAGCACTTCCTGCACAGGGAAGTGCAAAAGAGGCCATGATGATTATTATTTTTATCTTTTTTAAGATATAGGGCTGAAATTTCCTGTGTTTCGGCTCAGTCCAGCTGCATAGACGCAAGAAGGGAATAAAGGAGTTTGTCATAAAATGAACAGATTACAGAGGGGTAGGGGGATGGCTCATTTTTGGTAAATTTTAAAGAAATGTTTACAGTTTACAAATGAGATGAACTAACTGATACTCCTCAGGTAATTCCTGTGCCCTCCCTCTGCCTCTCTCCATTTTTAGGAAGGCTTGGAAGGTACCAATTTTGTGGTTGTGATCAATTAAAGGCATTAGTCCTCAGACTGCTGTCTTTGTCTTCCTGACGAGTTGGCTTTTGCAGTTAAAACTTAAATCCTTTACTGTGAACAGACCTCCAGGGCCCCATGGCCTGAGCTCACAGACTTATGGGTAATGAAGGAGTAGAGGCCCATTCTTCTGAGGCATTTTTAGAGTGTGTCCATTCATAGGCTTATTTGGTTGTAAAACAAACCTTCATTATTTTGATTCTTCCCCACTACATCTGTTAGAAACTAATTTTCTAGGAACACTGCGCTGTGTGTAACAAGGCTGACTTGTACCTTCTAGAAATGCACAAAGCCTATAGCCCTCAATTAATCCAGGAGTAAATGAGCCATAGCTTTTTGTCAGTAGGAACTGCCTTCCACTACGTGAGTAGGTGGAGGCACAAATGCATCATCAAGTAAAAGGCTTCCAGCACAAGATAGAGGGTTAGCACAAGGAAACTGGCCTGGTTACTCATCGACGTGTGATCTTCTCTTTCTTTCAAGAGCTGAGGATGAAGCGGCGAGCATCAGACAGAGGAGCTGGGGAAACATCTGCTAAGGCAAAAGCTCTTTGTGCTGGGATTTCTGGAAATAATGCCAAGAGAGCAGGCCCTTTCATCCTAGGTAAGCACAGGGGTTTTTATCATCATATGCACTAGTTTTGGGGGATGTTAAGTGGCAAAGTTTCCGGAAAATAGAGCCCAGAAAAGGGACAAGACAGAATCTTATTAAAATCTTCAAACATATTGATCCAAAAGAGCAATCCTTAGAGCTGCTGTCTTGAGGATATCCCAGGGTGTTTGTAATGCAGGTTTAGCAAAGTTGGCATAGCTATTATGGGGACAGCCACGAACCTCTGATTTATTTTTTTTAATTTATTTTTTTTTTTCCCCTTCCCCCTTGAATATCTGACTTGTGCTTTATAGCAGATCCTTGGAGGTAGGTGTGGTAGGGTCCTCTAGAAATCCTTGGGCTGTGTTCAAGACTCCTTTACACTGAACATGCTTTAAATCAGCATGCACACATTTTATTAAGACGGTGGTGGTTCTGTCCTGGGCACAGAACCTGCAGACTTTGTCTAAGCGCTTGGACACTGCTTGATTCCTAGAGCACTGCATTACTCTGGTCACTACCTCCAAGTTACCCTGTATGAAAATGGAGATGGTTGGATACTAGAAATGGACTGATGTAGCTGGAGGAACAAAATGGGTGGCTGCTTCGGTGCATTGAATAGATTTATGGAGCCATGCCTGCAGCACTGGCAGTTTGGGGTCGGAGTCCAGCCGTGGCTATTCCTTACTGTGGCAGATGCTAACAGATGTAAGCGCTGTATGGTTCAGGCATGCAGAAAGACATTTTTAAAAGAAACGGCTGTACAATGCGCAGTGTTTTGCCAAAGGTCGTTCCTGTGAACAAATGAGCCATTGTCCAAAGTGGCTCCAAAATTCAGGGTCCTTTGTTTTCTTAAGATCAATGCAATTTCTGGGGGGAAAGCACTGCACAGTGTGGACATTCATACCCTGCTGAAAAAAGGAACTTGATTTAGACTAATGTAAACTGCATGACAGCTGAATATTGACATAACACTGCATTAGTCATCACTTTTTAAAGGCAAACAAGTCTGTTCTGCTTTGTGCTGTCAGGTCCTCGTTTAGGTAACTCCCCAGTGCCAAGTATTGTTCAGTGTTTGGCAAGAAAAGATGGGACAGATGACTTCTATCAACTGAAGGTAAGGGAAATGCATAAGGGGAAGATCTGGGGAAGCATTTTAACCCCCTGCTCCTTGAAATGAGCTGCCAACATATGGGGATGTTTCTGTAGTCAGAAGCTGTGCATGCTAGGGAAAAGCCTGCTATAATTTCCCACCAGCGGTTCATCTCTACCAGCTGCTGCACTGGTGTAGCTCTGAGATGATTCTACCTCCGCTGCTGCTCCCACATAATTAGATGATACTGTATTTAAACCACCAGTTGCTTCTTGGAGACCTATCTTCACAGTTGCCATTGGAACTGAAATGGTGGTGGCAGGAAGGGATAACAGCTGGGGTTACTTTGCAAATAGTAACCCAAGTGTTTCCTGTAAGCTAATTGTATATGCGCCACATCACTCTGCACAGATGTTAGCTCAGGTTTGTGGCAAGTACGTAAACATTAGAGGAAACGCATTCCACTGTTAAACACGCATGTAAACACTTACACAGTGCAGTAGTGGCTCAGGATTTGGGGTCACTCTGGTTTTCCTGAGAGGAACGTGGATTTTTTCCTTTCTTGTAGATCCTCACGTTGGAGGAGAGGGGTGACAAAGGAATTGAAACCCAGGAGGAACGACAGGGCAAGATGCTGCTGCACACAGAGTACTCTCTCCTTTCCCTTCTCCACAGTCAGGAAGGAGTGGTTCATCACCACGGGCTCTTTCAGGTACAGTAATCCATCTTCCAGGTTCTCTGAGGATATAGGCAGCTGCTGCTGCCCCGAGTTGCTCTGCTGTGCAGTGCTGACCTCATTCTCATGCATAA
>NW_005842680.1:178223-178946 GCF_000455745.1 Alligator sinensis | reverse complement strand
GCAAACAAGACTTGCAGAGGCTATTGCGTGTTAACCATGATGAAATGCATCTTGTCACTTGTGAAATGTGAAAAGACTGTGGCAGGATGTGGGCCTAGGTAACAAGCACTTGTTATTTCATAAATTTCATAGACATTAGGGCTGGAAGGGACCTCGGAAGATCATCGAGTCCAGCCCCCTGCTCGAAGGTCAGGAAGTCAGCTGGGGTCATAGGATCCCAGCAAGATAAGCATCCAGTTATTACTCGAAGGTGTTCAATGTAGGTGCTTGAACCACCTCCGATGGCAGGGTATTCCAGACCTTGGGGGCTCAGACAGTAAAGAAATTCTTCCTTATGTCCAGCCTAAAATGGTGTCTCAGTAGTTTATAACCGTTCGACCTTGTCATCCCTTGGGGCGCTCTGGTGAACAAACGTTCCCCCAGATACTCGTGGTCACCCCGATAAACTTATAGGTGGCCATCAGATCACCCCTGAGCCTGCGCTTTTCCAGGCTGAAGAGCCCCAGGGCTCTCAGCCTGTTGTCGTAAGCTCTGTTTTCCTGACCTCTGATCATGCGCGTGGCTCTTCTCTGGACTCTCTCAAGCTCCTCCACATCCTTTTTGAATTGTAGAGCCCAAAACTGGACGCAGTACTCCAGCTGCGGCCTCACCAAGGCCGAGTATAAGGGGAGAATGACGTCCCAGGATTTGCTTGAGAAGCATCTATGGATGCAAGCCAGCATT
>NW_005842680.1:173427-178098 GCF_000455745.1 Alligator sinensis | reverse complement strand
CCCTCCTGTCTTCAGGTGTGGATGCTTTGCCCCAATGTTTGGTGTCATTGGTGAACTTGGCCAGTCCGCTTCTGACTTCAATGTCCACATCATGAATGAAGATGTTGAACAATATGGGTCCAAGGACACAGCCTTGAGGGACCCCACTGGTCACAGAGCACCATGACAATTGACTTCCGTCAGTTACCACCCTCTGGGTCCGACCAGAGAGCCAATTTCCCAGCCAGCGGATCGTGGAGGACCCAAGGCGACAATTGGCCAGTTTCTCCAAGAGGTGATCATGGGATACCAGATCAAAGGCTTTTTTGAAGTCAAGATATATGACATCAATCTCTTCTCCCTTGTCCAGGTGATAGGTCACCTGATCGTAAAAGGAAATGAGATTGGTCAAGCAAGACCTACCCGCAACAAACCCGTGCTGGCTATCCCTCAGGATGTTGGTGTCGGCCAGTCCATTAAGGATGGCCTCTTTAATAAACTTTTCTAAGACCTTCCCCAGGATAGAGGTCAGGCTGATGGGCCTATAATTTGCCGGATCCACTTTCCTCCCTTTCTTGAAGATGGACACCACATTGGCCTTCTTCCAGTCTTCGGGCACTACACCAGAGTGCCAGGAGTTCTCAAAGATAGCCCAGCCTCTGGTACGGATGATGCTCACCAGCTCCTTTGAGTACCCTGGGGTGTTATCCTCAAGCTGCTTAGCATTAGGTAGCTTCAAGTACAAGAGCAGGAGCATGGGTCTGAAGAGACCCTCCTACATGTGTCGGGTAGTAGAAGTAACCTGAGCGTGTCCTGAATCTGGCAGGGGACGGGGGAACTGCCCCCTGCCGGGTGCTGCTTCCACAGAGCAGTTTCTGCCAATTGTCAGAAGGCCCTTCTGGAGCTGAACCTCTGCTTTCCCGTTTCTGTAATTAGTCTGGCATGGAGTTGGGAGATGCAGACAGCTTACCAGCTGCTTTTCTAGCATGTTAAAATGAATTTGTGAATGTGCTATTTAGCAATTAAATACCCTGAAGTTGAATCAGTTTCAAGGCTGTTAACACTTTGAAATCGATAAGTCATTTACTGAATCTGTGACAAGCTAATAGGAGTTGTAAGCTGTGATGCAGGTAATTGTTCACTTGCTGAGTGTTTTGTGTTTGTCAGCACCTCCTTTCAGTGAGGTCCTTTCTGTTATATCTAAAATAAACTTGTAAGAGGCCTGGGAAACATGGTTTGTGAGGAAAGGCTGTAAGAACTGGGATTATTTAGCCTGGAGAAGAGGAGACTGAGGGGGGAATTTGAAGACTGTTATCTAGAAGATGAAGACAGTCTGTTCTTTGTGGCTGCAGGGGACAGGATGAGGAGCAGTGGTCTTAAATGGCAGCAAGGGAAATTTGCACTGCATATTATGTAAGAACATAAAAAGTGCAACACTGGGTCAGACCAGTGGTCCATCTCGCCCAGCATCTCATCTCCAAGAACAACAGGAGTGGGTATTTGACACATTGAACCAGATGGATCTAGAGGGATCCTCTCCCCTATTCATTACCCTGCTTGGCATCTGTCATTATTGGGGTAGAGATGGTAAAGAAACATCTCCAACTGTTCTGTTCAAAAGCCTTTAGTATATCTACCAGCCATGAATTAGCTTATTTCCTTTTTGAACCTGGCTCTGTTATCTGCTTCTACAGCTTCCTGTGGCAATGAATTCTACGTGTTAACTACATTTTGCATAAAAAGTGCTTTCTCTTGTTAGTTTAAAACCTGTCAACTACTAATTTCAGCAGATGCTCTTTAGTTCTAGTGTTCGGGGACTTGATGAACAACGGTTCCCTGTTCGCTTTGTCCGTGTCCTTCATGACTTTTTTTTATTGACCTTTGTTGTATCCCCCCTCGCTCTCCTCCAGCCTTCTCCTTTCCAAACTGAAAAGTTCTAGTTGTTTTAGTCTCTTCTAGTATGACGACTTCTCCACGCCTGTGATCATTTTGGTTGACCTTCTGTTTCCTTCTCTAGTGCTACTCCATCCTTTGCAGAATTCAAAGCTAGATGCGATTTCCTGAGGGCCCTTCCAGCCTGACTATTCTGTGATTCTAGAAGCCTTGCCTTCACTGATGCTTTTTCTTGTTTTCCTACCATGACTGGTACTGTTGCTAGCAGATCTGCCCCACTGTATTTGTATTATCCAGTTCACATTGATTTAAAGGCATAAGAAACTAATAAACACTTGTGCATCTAACCTCTTTCCTTGCCTTCTGTCAGTAAAGATGACATCTGGTTTCTGAATGCATGCCAGTATTTTATTTAGGTTTTGGAAACCTGGACTAGCCAAGTTCATTCTTGGCCCATCCAGTTTGCTACACTCAAGGCAGAAAAACTGAAGGTATAGATGGACGTATCTTTTAACCACTTTAAAATCTGCCCCTGGTTACAATTAGCTGTTATGACCTAACTGAAGTCTGCAGAATCCTGTAGCAAGGAAAGTTAGCTAAATCACTGTAACTATAAAATAGAATGGAAGTTAAAGTTGCAATACTTTATCTACACTTGTATGGCTACAGAATCATGCAGATAAAAGTTGCACTGTAATGGCTTTAAATTGCTATCATTGGATCTGTCTATACCCTAGTCCTGTAGTAGCTAATCTTAAACCAGATGGGTGTGTCCCTTGTGTGACTCTTATCAGTACTTTGTTGGTCTCAGAACAGCTGTCTAAATGGCCACTGCATCATCTGATGCTCTGTACTCAGTAATACAGCTCTCCAAGTGACTTCCCTGACGTCTGTCCTTTTGCGTCCCTCTTCCACGGCAGGACCGAGCGTGCGAAATCGTAGAAGACCTGGAAGCCAACAGGATGGTTCGGAAAATGAAGAAGCGGATTTGTCTTGTTTTAGACTGTCTCTGTGCTCACGATTTCAGTGACAAAACCGCAGATCTGATCAACCTGCAGCATTACGTCATTAAAGAGAAGAGGCTGAGCGAGCGGGAGACAGTGGTGATATTCTATGATGTGGTACGCGTGGTGGAAGCATTACACAAGGTAAGGGCTTTGTGCATCCCTGAGTGTGCTAGAAGAGAGAGCTGTCCTCCTAACTAACATCTTGGGCTTCATAACACTTCATCCTATACAATCAAAAAGAGGGTGATGACTGTGGAATGTCTAAACTGTCTTCCAGTGACATTGCTTTGCACACATTGAGCTCTGGGTAAGTCCATGTGCTGCAAACTGTAGCAGAGCATCTGTGTTCTCCCCTGTGACTTATGGAGAAGAGTGTGCTGGTTGTTTGGGCAGAAGGCAGCTGAATTAAATGCAGATCAGGTGAAGAGCAATACTGTTAACCTCAGAAAACCTTTCTGGGCTTGCAGCTTGTCAAATCCAGGAAATGCTCCAAAGTGTTTCCTGTGGAACAGTACAGATCATAAAGAACAGGAACATTGATTGCAAGATGAAAAACCCCGTGCTTGCAACAAGTTTGAGACCAAGTGAACTGAAAATTACTGTTCTAAAAACAGATTCTGCTGTTTTCTGAATTGTACCCTATAAAAAGGGACAACCAGCTTCTCATACCAGAGCCTTGTCCATGAGCTAATAAGCTCATGTGTAAAGACGTTTTTCAGCTGAGAGGCCTTAGTGAGGCTGGAAAGCCTGAAGCTCAAACTTACTAGCTTCCTTCAACACATGGGAATAAGGAGTGTTTATAGACCAGGTGGCTTTTAACCTGCACATGAGAATAGAATAATTGGAGTGGAGAAAGTTTACTACTGATAGTGTGTGCCATGCTCTATCGATTTGGAGGTTCTGGGGTGTCCCACAGCTCATTAGATACAGGACCCTACACTCCAGACTCTTAGGATTCCTGGTATGGTTCTGACAAGCCTTTGTTCTTTGCTGTGGATCCCAAAAGTGACTGAAAACTTCAGGTGGCCTCACCAGTATTTGCTGAAACTCGCATAACTATTTGAATCTAAATCCATCTCCATGTGCAGATACTGCTGCCATCTGTGGGTTTTTTGTGCGGTCGTATTGCTCTCCTGGCTTCACTTGGAACACGCATCAAATTAACAGACCTTGCAGGGAAAGCCTGGGGGGAGGCAGGGTGGTTGCTAATGTTTTTCTAGTTTCTGTCCTCATCAGTGTACTCTTAATATTTACTTAATGCTTATGTCTTCTGAGTACTGAGCAATCTTGAGCTCATCAAACATGTTTGTGTTCATATTTACTGATCTAAAATGGAATATATTTTGCAGAAAAATATTGTGCACAGAGACTTGAAACTAGGGAACATGGTGCTAAACAAAAGGTAAGTGTCTTTCTTGAGCTTGTATTTAGGGTCCTTGTGTAAAGATTCAATCAAATTTCCTTTCCCTCAGACAGACGCTTTTGGTATCACAGAAGTGACAATCACTAAATTCACCCAGGAGTAGCTGTTCCCAGGAGGGAGTGGCAAATGCAGTAAAGCATGGTCCCTTGTCAAAATCCTGTTCTCATGGGTCTCCAGAAATAAACTAAACCCAGGTGATCCAGTGTGCCCAGGTACTTCTGCTGCCCACACAGCTGTTGGAGTGCATTCTTGCAGCCAGACTCCTGGGCTATGTGCAACGCTGCTAAAGCACAGCTAATGGCAAACAGCAGTGTCAGCTTGCTGTTCGTCACAAGCTGAGATCTGAGAGCAAGAGAACCCCATGGAAGT
>NW_005842680.1:159325-173396 GCF_000455745.1 Alligator sinensis | reverse complement strand
CTGTGCCTTGGGACTCGCTAGTCACCATTACAAAGCCAACTGTAGGGCACTGAGTAAACCCTCCCATTGCCCCCCCTCCTCCTACAAGGTCCTGGGGTGGAATTACCTGATTCTTGCTCTCTGGACCTGGACTCTGGCTGCAGCCCTCTAACATGATTTGCTTCAGCAGATCTGAGCCACTCCAGTGCCTGCTGCTTTGTTTCTGTAGGGGCAGTGGCTCGGGTGTTCAGCCTCCTTGGAGGGAAGTAGGAGAAGAGATGTGTTTAAGAGAAAACAATATTAAAACAACACACCACTCTGTGCACATGCCTGTCTCCTAAGATGTACAGTTCCCTAGGGTGCAGGGAAGACCCTGGTGCTTTCACACTTCTGCTGCTCTCCCGGGACCTGTGTGTCTGTTCTCACTACAAACAGCTCTCCCCCACCCCACCCAAAGAAAGGCTTTTAAACTGGTTTGTGTCCTTTGATCTTCTAGCTACCAGCACTGGCAGACCCCTGGTCTGGGAATATGTCCTTGCCCTGTAATGCTCCCCCACCCCTTGTTTACTAGGAAGTTCTTTATCTGCAGTTATCATGGTGTTTCCTTGCCTTTTCCCACAGCCTTTATTAAGCTAGAACTATCATTTGATCATACAGGATATCTTGTAACCCAGCGCACACCAATTTCACCCACTGACCAGGTCGTATGCAGTGTCAATAGTATTGCACCTTGCTTATACAGCTGCTGATCCATCACAGTCGTGCACCATGGCAGTGCTTCAGAGCAGAGTTTATACAGGGGAAGCAATGGCATTTGAAACCAAGTGATGACCAAATTTCATTTCCTAATTCTAGATGGAGTTGAGCCAGAAACTTCTTACTGTCCATTACCTTGGCCAGGGGTGTTACCAGTGGCACAGTTACTGTAGATGACCTTTCTGTTTCTGGTGTTAATGCCTCACATTCACATACCTTGAGCATACTGCCACTCAGGCTAAGGGATCAGATTCTGAAGCTTCCCCAGGAAATTCAGCAGAAGTCTCATCCTCTGTGCTAGGTGAGGAAGGATTATTTTCTTACTTTCTCAAATGCAGGATAGCTCTTGTGGATGGCCTGTCACTGTGCTGTAGAGGAGATCAGAGTAGATTATCATAATGGTTCTTGCTGGCCTCAAAGTTACAAATCTGTAAAAGTTGTCTAGCAAAGGCAGCATAGCAAACAACTTCACTTTTGCTGGTTGGCAAGTGGCAGGAGAGTATACTGGAGAATGGTTCTTCTTAGTAGGACCTTGGGGAGAATGGAATAGAAGTGAGCTCTAGTTGTATGCAAGTGGCATTGTCTTTGGGGTTTTCTGATTTTTTTTTTTTTATTTTTTTTTTTTTTTTTTTTTTTTTTTTTTTTTTTTTTTTTTTTTTTTTTTTTTTTTTTTTTTTTTTTTTTTTTTTTTTTTTTTTTTTTTTTTTTTTTTTTTTTTTTTTTTTTTTTTTTTTTTTTTTTTTTTTTTTTTTTTTTTTTTTTTTTTTTTTTTTTTTTTTTTTTTTTTTTTTTTTTTTTTTTTTTTTTTTTTTTTTTTTTTTTTTTTTTTTTTTTTTTTTTTTTTTTTTTTTTTTTTTTTTTTTTTTTTTTTTTTTTTTTTTTTTTTTTTTTTTTTTTTTTTTTTTTTTTTTTTTTTTTTTTTTTTTTTTTTTTTTTTTTTTTTTTTTTTTTTTTTTTTTTTTTTTTTTTTTTTTTTTTTTTTTTTTTTTTTTTTTTTTTTTTTTTTTTTTTTTTTTTTTTTTTTTTTTTTTTTTTTTTTTTTTTTTTTTTTTTTTTTTTTTTTTTTTTTTTTTTTTTTTTTTTTTTTTTTTTTTTTTTTTTTTTTTTTTTTTTTTTACTAAAACAAAATAAGCCAGCATAAATGCTGGGACGTGCTCAGAGCACCTTTGTGTTTGCAAGGGCTTGGATATCTGGATGCTAAACTGCAACACTCATGGAAGAATCCCTGTTCTGTGATTCAGACCAGCATAACTGTAAGCTCTGCTCATCCTCACAGGTGAATACAGGTTTCCTTTACAGTAGGGCATAAGAAGCTCGGCGCTGCTTTGACGCAAGATCCACCTGCAGCACAGAGTACCTCCGAACCTGGCTTTTAGTTTTCATAAACACCCAGCTTCATTAACAAAGCATGCTCTGTTTAACAGTTGGGCAGGTTTTTGGTAGTTACTGACCCCAAGCTCAAACTGAGACCTGAAAACTCACCTCTGCCTCTTGCTGCACCTGAGGACTATTTTATCATTTGAATGTATAAGGCAGACTTGTGCTCTTTAACGAGCAGTTCTAGGAATGATATGCACTGCACCTGCATGCTTCAGCTGTTGTGCACTCTTGGCGTTTAGGTCAGTGTGGATATCATAATGACTGTCCTTGCCTGGATGTGATTCACAATCAAAACGTGGTCAGTACAGTGACGTCTCTCTATGTGTAGGGAGCAAGATCCACTAAATAACCTGTAGGCTGATCCTGTCCTTATTGCAGTCATGCTTCTTGCCATTGTCACTCTGGTCAGCCAGACTGAGGTCCTTCCAAGTGATCCTTCCAGAAACCATCGTTCAGGTACTTCAAGAACCCACCTCCAGATGGCTGGCTTCAAGCTCCCCTCCCTGTGACCTAGACATCAGTTGCTGTTCCCCATTTTATCTTGCTGCACAGAGGCAAGGCCTATTTTTGTTCTATTCTTTCTCTGAAGCCATCAACTTCAGGCTGCTGCTTCTTGCCTGATATTGTGGAGTTGCTTAAACTCCTGGGACCTGACCCTGCACTTGGCCCCATCTAGGCTGCCAGTCAGGGGTTGGAAGGTAGAAAAGACCTTGCAGTTAACACTTCTGATAACCAACTGCAACCAGGCTTCCACTTTCTCTTCTATGAACAGAAGAGCGGGATCCCCTCTTGCGGTGTGCATTGGACACGGGGCAGACTCTGGCCCTCCTATTGTTAGTGAAATGACAATGGAGAACCACCTTCCCAGAAGCATCAGGGCACACAGCCCCACCATCCCCAGGAGTAAGTTCCTAGAAAAGGAAAAAACGCATGGCATCAGCCAAAAGGTCATAGCTGAACCGTGACTCATACAAAGCAAATGGTGCTGACGCAAATCTCAGTTTACCACCCCCCACCCCCATTCCTTTTGGATGGGAATGATTTCCTTGATGGGATGCAGCCGTCATTTCTCTGCAGTCAGACTGGAGAAGCTGGTCACTAGTGATACAGCAGTGGAGAGAAAATGAAAAAATGTTCTGCGGGAAATGGAGGGTCTCCAATTTATCCTGGAGGACATCAGACTTGCTGCCTGCCCTCAGCCTATTTGTTGTCTGAAGCAGAGTAAACTTAGCTGGTTAGCTGGAGCTTAAACTGAGTGGGTCTAACAGGAGCTGTATACCTGAGCATGTGTCCAGTGAGCTTCTGCCTGTGCTCACATACACTTTACAAAGAGTGTGTAAGACTTGCAGTGAGTGAACCTTTGGGTGCCTCGCTGTGTTCCTCTCACATGGCCTTCCAGCTGTAGGTGTCAGATGATTCCCTTCCTTTCCTTAGGGCTTCCTGCATGTTTGGCCATCCAGGCCACCTTCTCCACCTCTTGAAATACAATGGTAGCAACTTTATCCAGTTTTAGACTCCCAATTGCTCTTAGGTTTTGGTTTGGAAATAACAACAGTTGCATCTCAGCCTGTACACAATCTAACCGCTCATCCTGGAGGTTTTCATGTGCCAGTACTGCAGAACACTTGGTATCTTGGGGCCTGTGCAGTCAACATAGGACACTGTCCTGTGGATTATCAGATTAAAGTGCTTTAACAAGTCGTTCCAGGAATGACATGCACTGCACCTGCACACTTTGGCTGTTTTGCACTCTTGGCCTTTTGGTCAGCCTGGGTTTCATAATAACTGTCCTTACCTGGAGGTGACTCGCTCTATGATGATTTGGAGCTGCCTGGTTTTTTTGCATTGTAATAGTGTCTAATGCCCTTTTATTTTCAAGACGCCCAGTGAGATTTTCCAAGCATTTTTAGTTTTCAGTTTCCTGTTTGTACAGCTGGTTTCATTGATATGAAACACTGACTTAACAGCTCCATAAACTCGCTTTGTAATGAACTTCCAAACCAGAGGAGAACATTGTTGAATATGGACAAGTTTGGACTCCTGCTTCCATCCAAAAATAAGTCGTCATGGTTATTTTTTAGTGGGCTATTAACGTGCATCTTTAGTGATTGCTAGAGATGGTGCATTGCCACCTTAACATAGAGTGGGACACTTTACTATGAAAATGGCAGAGAAGCCTGAAAGATAGTCTCAAGTCTCTAGTCTCAGAGGCTGTGGCTTTAGAATGAAAGCATCAACATTCCTTTGAGATGGGTAGTTGGACCCCTTTACCCCATTTTGTGTACACACTGGGATGTGGACAGGAACCATGCGAGTCCATGGCTTTCCCAAAGCTGTCTGTGGAACCTAGAAGAGCAAAATCCAGTGTTTTACAACTGAGCTGTGTCGAGCACCACTGCTCGTATACTTAAATTCCCTTCATGCTAAATGAACTCCCGGTGCTGCAATCTGTACTGTAATTACTAAGAAAATCAAATCACTGACAGTCAATACTGTGTAACAGCTTGTAGTAAAATATTTACTAATCTAAATATAGCCTTTCTATCTGGTTCTCTTCATCAGTGCTGAAAATATTTTCCTTGTTCCCATTAGTTGAACTGATACAAGTTCTAACTTATTGACTTATAATGAACTAATTTCCAGCATGAATAAGTCACTTTACAGACAAGCTGGAAAGCACAGTTCCTTCCCTGAATAATTAACTAGTTACAAGGCATGGGGAAAGGTTACAACCTAACAGCACGTGGTAGCAGTGGGATGTGCATGCATTTTGTCATCACTTGGGACCTCACTGGCTTGGGCAGGTCTTTCCTGAATGGTCAGACTGCCAAGTTGGTTGCTCAGCTCCATCTCAGGAAGGCAGTCTGTTGTATCCGCTGGAATCGGCTTATAGGAGAGTTCAGAGACTTCTCAGAGTGGCCTTGGCAAGCCAGTGACATTGGTTGACACATTATCCTGCTTGCTCTTCTGTGGCATAAATGTCCTTTCAAAGGCTGTGGATATGCTGGTCTCAAATGCAGTTCCTCGTTTGTGCTGAAGCTGCAGCAGTGTTTACCCGCAGCATCCTGGATTGTTGTCAGTGTCCTAGAGGAATTTCTCTTGTTTGCTTAGGTTTTTGCCAGTCTGTTAAGGGGCTGAAGGGTGTGAGAGATGGAGAGAGGCTGTGGGAATGTAAAGTCTTAACTCGGCTCCAGCAATCCTATAACGCTGGCTCCCAGGAGAAAGCATCTGCTTGGGAGTACCTGCCCACAGTGACCCCAGTGCCTCCTGGAAGGCAAAAAGAGGCTTTTGCTCCCAAGAGTGGGTTGTCTGTTTCTGCTGCAACCGTTGATGGCTTTCAGAGATTCCTATGTTAGCTTGCAGTGTTTAATGCTCACATCTGGCAGAGGAGAAACCTTTGACCTCCGGCTTAGGATCAGGGTCCTGCCTAGTGGGAAGAGAAGCGGTCAGAAGGAGTTGCAGTATTTGCCTCCTGCTCCAGGCAAAAGATGGAGTGGAGCATCAGACTGTTAGTCATGGCTGTGCAAGGGCCCCTCAGTAGCCTGCAGGGAAAGGCATTTGGCCGCACACCAGCCTTCAGATGCACAAAACTGCTTGGGCCAACACATGGCTAGTTTGTGCTCTGCTAAAACAGTGAGTTTTAAAAGCAACAAAAGTCAGCTGTGGTGAGAGAGAAGTTTGCTGTATCCTCTAAAGCCACGAATCATTGGAAAGGATGGGAGGTATTTCTGAATAGACTCACGGGGGAGGACCAGTGGCTTGGGGCTGATCAGATGTGCTCTTCCTGTGCCTGACATGCTGATGCAAAAACTCTGTTCCTCTGCTGACTGGAGGAGTGCGATGGGCTGCCTGCTTCTCTCCCCCGCCCCCGGCATTTAAACTGCACGTGTCATGTTCCTGGCAGAATGAAAATGGGGAAGGTACCACCCCCCGGAACACGTGCATGCTCTAAAACTATGTCTAGCTCAGTCTTCCTCAAGAGCAAGTGCAGCAACTGGGTTCTGTGATTACAGATTAGATCAGTTTTAAGTGACTAAATAAAACGAGGCAACCCTGAGCACTTCTGCATGGGTGTGAACACTGCATTGCTTAGATGTTTCTCTTCTTTCCCAGCATGTCTCTTGATGCTCTGCTTTTCACATCCCTTAACAGCAGAGGCTTGTGGGAGCTCCTCAAATACATCTTACTTTCTTTAAAAATCATCATGGCTTTTCCAACCAACACTTGGTTTTGTTTGACTCGTCTCAGTTTAAAAACACTTTCCAAGGAGAAGATGATATAATCTTCCTGGCAGTGGCTCTGGGCTCTGTCCTCCAAGTTGTATGTTAAGATTTTATATTCAGTTGATTATTGCAAGCTTAACGTAGAGGTGATTAATTTCCCTTTGTGAAAGCAGTTAGAGCAGGCAGTCCTGTAGGAAATAGCGGTATTTTCATGTGAAAAAAGCACGTATCCACAGTTCCCAATTCCCTTTACCACGAAATACATAAATGCAGGGCTTCTTTCTGGGTAATTGATTCAACTTTGTCCGTACCTCGCATATCCACAGAGTCTGGCAGCAAGTCTGTGCCATGAAAGACTATTGCAGCAGAGTGCTGGTAAACAGAAAGGACTGGGGAGTGGGGGGCATGTTGAGAGAAACAGAGAGAATTACTTCTCAAACGAGAGTACTGCAACTTCCTCAGGGTCATAAAGCTTTGGAGACTTTAAATGCCAGCACAGGGTCCCCCTACCTTGTAAACTATGAACCGCAAGTCACGTTAGCACTTTGGGATTTCATCTCCCCCGGCAGGCAGGGTTACAGCTGCTGCTGCTCAGCAGCACAGTGTTCCTGGAGAGCAGCACAAAGCTGGCTCCAGGCCTGCCTCCCTGCTCACTAATACATCGTAATCCTCCACAGGACTCACCGGATAACCATAACTAACTTCTGTCTTGGAAAGCACCTCGTGAGTGAAGACGACCTGCTGAAAGATCAGCGAGGGAGCCCAGCCTACATCAGCCCAGACGTGCTCAGTGGTAGGCAGCCCCTTCCCTCCTGGTGGGAGCTCATAGCCCCTGTCCCATCATTAGTGTTCTGTAATATTTGTACATGTTCTCACTACTAAGCAGCACTTCCTTCTGGTAAGAGGCCTTTGAAGTCCCCTTGCGTCCTGATGTACGATTGAGTCTGTTTTTCCAGCAGGGAGGGAGTTGGGCAAGGAGAGATCATTTTTAGGGTTTGTTGCCAGTCAAAAGCTAATTTGGACTAAGGCAGGGGAATAAAGCAGCATTTGGGTCTGTTCTTCAATAACTCCCTTGGGGACCATCTCCTGTGCTCTCCCTCTCTCAGTTCTTTTCCACTGGAGGTCTCTGTGGCTTCACAGGCTACATACCTACCCCGGGGCCAAAGCAGCCACAGGCTCCGGACCCTGCCCCAGATTCAGGACTGGAGTCTGGACAGCCCTTGCCCCATGCTGACTCGCAGACTTGATCACAAGCAAGATGTTCATTGAGTTTCTGGGAGACTGATCCTAGTACAGAGAAGCCGCCCTCTGTCTGCCTTCTGCCTTGCTAATGTGCCTGTGTGAGGGGGAGCTAAAAAAGGAAGCCACAACGAATCAGTGTTGTAGGTCTCACTGGAAGGAGCTATCTTCTAGATGGCATGAATCTTGGGCTCACAGAACATGACTTCTAGAGGAGTAGGGGGGAGGAAGTGGTGGAGGTGCTATGCTGAGCTGTGTGTGGCAGAGCACGAGTGCAAATGTAGCAAGGACTCTCCCGTGAGTCACAGGAGTCCTTCTCTTCATCCCAGGTTGTGGTGCAGTGAAAGGTGTAAAGCGCCAGTCCCATGGTGGGTCCTGTAGTGGGCCAGTGCTGCAGTGTGAGGCTTCCCAGCATGCCTGGGCACAGGGGAGGGGTCCCTGAGCACTGGGCCATGCATGTCACATCAGACTCCAGCAGTCGTGTGTTTCTGATCGCATCTGAAGGCTGAGTCACAGCATCTTGACAGGGTTGTATCGGAGCCAGATGCAGGAAGCCTGGAGCTTGCCTTCTCACGTGGAGGCTATGGGGAGGAGGGGGTATGAGCTGACTTCCTGCAGATTGCTGCTCAAGTGGTAGAATTTTTTTTGTCAGGGTTTCCTCCCCTGTTCCCCATGCTTCTCGCTTCAAATCCTAACAGAGCCAGGATGGCAGGACCCTCAGGAGGTCACATCTAGCCTGGCCCCCTGCTCAAGGCAGGATCCTTGCTGCCCAAACCATGCCAGTCTGAGGCTCATGCTCCTCAGTCTGATTCATGATTACAAGCTACCATGTTCCTCCCTGCTTTGGCCTTGTGTAGCAGGAAGCCTTTTCAGTCTCTGACATCCACAAGTGCTTTGCCTTATGCTCATATAAGCACCACTGAAATGCAACTGTTTCAGGGGGCAGACACTAACCAGTGAGCACTTAGGGACAGTGGGGAAACCTCTCAGGCATCTGCAGCATTAGATTTAAAGGAGACGGGACCGGAGAGAGAAACCACCGGGCTCAGTCTTGCCAGGCCCTAAATCATTGGTTCCCAAATTGGGGGGGGGGGGGGGGGCCGCGGGCGGGGGGCGGGGGGGGGGGGGGGTCCTCCTCAGTAGGGTCACGAAGGGTTCACACACATTCACATTCATGTGCATGGCCCAGGGTCGGGGCTGCCGTGCACAAAGGGGGCAATGGCGGCTCCCCTGTCCCTGGGCCACTGCTGCACTCTGCTCCCCGCAGCCCCTGCAGTGCTGGGTTGGGAGGTCCTATCAGTGGCCAATTTAGGATTGCAGCAAAAAAAGGTTGGGAACCAGTGCACTGCATACCTGTGTCCAGAAGAATGAGGGCTGAGGGAGTGCCCCCAGGATGGGAAGCTGCAGGGCTGGGGCACAGACACAGGCCAGGCTCTGAGCTCCATGGAAGGCACCTAGTGTCTGGTCACAGGAGCCTGCACATCACTCGTCTCAAGACCCTGTTGTAAATAGTTCTTTCCACCACAGGGAAGCAGGCTGACTTCCTGAACCCCCAGCTCCGAACTGCACTTCCACACAGAGTATGCCCCTTTGTCAAGGACCTTTGTGAAGGCAGCACTGTGATGCAGGATGTGGGGTGTTACCCATGCTGCTTTAATGCCAGACTGGCTCTAATGCTAGATTCTGATGCTCGTGCTTGCTGTTGGAGGCTGGTCTACATGTGATGCTGTGTTCCTTCTCTTGAGTGCTGCCAAGGGCAAAGGCTCCATGTGACGTCTGTCCCCTTCCTCTGCAGGTCGGCCGTACCGTGGGAAACCCAGTGACATGTGGGCCCTGGGCGTGGTGCTGTTCACCATGCTGTACGGCCAGTTCCCCTTCTATGACAGCATACCTCAAGAGCTCTTCCGCAAGATCAAGGCTGCCGAGTACACCATCCCTGAGTGAGTCCCGCACCCCTGCCCTTGCCCTTGGTTCCAGCTCCTCAATGTCAGGTGGGTGGGAGGGCCTCAGCCCAGTGCAGAGCCAGAGCCCAGCAGGCACTGCTCTCCTAGGCACGAGAGTGGAGCTGAGGTGCCTCATCCAGCATGAGCACGGCCCTGACCTGTCTGCCTCCATTCCCCTGCCACAGCACAGGAATAGGGAACGCATTGGTGGATGGAGCAATGCCTGCTGCTCAGCTCTGACCAGTCAGAGCAGTCGCATGCCCCCAGCATCCCACCCATCCCTGTCCCTGCTTGGCCCCGCAGCACCTGTGCTATACATCCACATTTGCCTTGGCTGCGTACCCCTGGTGCCCTTCCTCTCAGCCTCATGGTGGTGTCTCTTGACAGAGATGGGCGGGTTTCTGAAAACACTGTGTGCTTGATCCGGAAGCTGCTGGTCCTGGACCCGCAGCAGCGCCTGACTGCCTCCGAGGTGCTGGAATCGCTCAGCTCCATCATTGCGTCCTGGTAAGTGCTCCTAGGTCACCAGAGGGAGTCTGCATCCTTGTGTGGTCAGGGACATCTCCCACATGAAACAGGAACACGTTGCCACAGAAACGGCAGCTCCCCAGGTCCGGCTCAGCAAAACCAGGCATGAGACCTGGAGTGGGAGAGCTTGGATCTAGAGCAGACTGGGAAGGGTGGTAGGAGTGAGATTGAAGGTGCCTCTCCAGGGATTGCAGAGCCACAGTCAAAATGGGCACACCCCTCACCCATCCCAATGTGGCTGCCCGTTCCAGCAGATGTTTGTGCCAAGTAGGCACTGACTATCCAGCACTGTGACCCCAGCATCTGAGGCCAAGGGCTCCCAAGCTGGATGCAGTCATGCCCTGCCTGAGTCAGCCGTCGGGCTTGGTGACTTCTGGAGCGGTGGCTATTTTCACTTGTACCTAGGCCAGACTACGAATCCCACATCCTGTGTAGAGCTCTGGGCGCTGGTAACACAACTTCCTTCAAGTCAGAACAACAGTTAGCTGTGGGTTTGAAGCAGCCCATCGGAAGCACAGCCAAGGCTGCACCTATGCGCCGCAGTGCCCCGGATGCACCTGGCAAGCTAATTCTGCAGTCCCTGCATGGCAGCTGGGCCAAGCCCTGCACAAGTTCTGTCCTGCATTGTTCATGCTCTCTCTCCCCACAGGCAGTCCATGTCCTCACTCAATGGCCCTCTGCAAGTGGTGCCTGACATTGATGACCAGGTGGCCAACCCAGAGAACCCCCAGGAGGTGAGGATGCTGCGGCAGGGGGAGGAAGGGAGTGGGAGTGGTGTTGGGAGTGGCAAGTGATGGATCAGCACAAGTGAGTGGGGAGCTGTTGAGAGCAGGCTGATGCCCAGCAGCTCTTCCAAAGGCCCACACAAATCTGTCCCAGGGCTAACGCCTTCCTCTTGTACTGCTGCTGCTCCACTGCAGCTCCTGCCTTCTCCTGTCCCTCTGCTGAGCCCACAGCATCTGTGCTAACGGCTGTGGGAGGCATGAGCTGGGCAGCTGGTGAGAACCACACTTGCAGGCGCAACAGCAGCACTGTGTGCAGCCCCGTCCAGGGAGCAGCCAGCTTGGGGGCACATTCAGGTGACCTTGTGGCTTTCCTGCTTCTGCAGTTGAGCTTGTTTCCTGGAGGGAGCGGGAGCATGGGGCGGGGGGGGCAACAGGGCAGCAGTATCTCTAGGATCACCTGCCAAGTGCATAAACATCCTGTTTGCTGTGAGCAGGGAACCCACGTGCCTGCCAGCCCCTGGCCTGCTGCGCACGCTAGCCAGGCCTCTTCCCAACATGTGGGAAGCGGCACTGACCACTTACTCAAGCTTCTTGCTGGGCTTGGAAAAAGCATCAGTCAGCCTGAAGCCACCAAAGAGCCATCTTGCAGGTAACCAGCTGCAAGTGTCACTGGCTTCTTTGATACAGATGGCCCCCATCTACCAGCTGCAAGTCTGGGGCTGTCTGTAGCAGTGGTGAGTGCCCAAGGAGGGGTGAGTGCCTCCCCTTGTGTTCACCCTGGAGCAAGTCCTGTAGCAGGCCGAGGCCAGCGAGGGTGTTAAGGGGTCAGGCTGCGAGCATGCGTGACCAGTGCCAACTGGCTCTGACTGGGTCTGTCCTGGCTGCAGGTGAAGGTGACAGAGGAGTGCTCGCAGTACGAGTTTGAGAACTACATGAGGCAGCAGCTGCTCCTGGCAGAGGAGAAGAACACGCTGCATGAGGGCAAGAGCTTCTTGCAGAAGCGGCAGTTTGGGAACATCCCGCCCGTGCGGCGCCTGGGGCACGACGCCCAGCCCATGAACCCTCTGGACGCAGCCATCCTGGCCCAGAGATACTTGCGGAAGTAGCAGCCCTGTGCCCACAGCACAACGCACCATCCTGCAGTCTGCCGCTCGCCTCACCTGCCACAGCTCGACAGCAATACCCGTGTCCCCTGGGAGAGAGCAATGTAGCAGTTCCTCCAAGCTCTACGAAGGGACACACACTCGCTCTGTCAGAGGGAGAAGACTGAACAAGCTGGTTTTGGAAGCAGCAGACTCTGTGTCTTCTGGAACCCTTGTTTTTAAATCCAAGCCTCGATGACTAATTGCTTTTGATCATGACTTTTTAATCTACCTCTCTTGTCTTTGTAACCACGCTGCCCTCCGGATCGAGCAGCAGCTCTGGGGAAAGGAGATGATGATCGAGGGTGAAGGCGGCTTGCTGGCGCACGCGCTGTGGTGGGCTGCGTAGCGTAACATGGAGAGTGGCTGATTGCATTTGCTCCATATGGTTTGAATAAGCTTAATTTTTATCTGGGTTTCATGGAAGTAGTAACTTCTTGAAGCCTCCCACTCCCCCCCCACCTCTGCATCCAACCTTTGTTCTGTTTTTAACATCCCACTGGTTTGAACACTCTTGTCTAACCCTCCTTGTTCTGCGGGGTCCTGGTCACAGTGCCACAGGGTCTGAAACAAGCTGCATGCAAATATTTAACAGCCATGTGCCCTTGGTCAGCTAAGGATGAAGCTTGTTTTCTTGTCAGAGGAACCAAGTGAGACAAGAACAGCCGTTGCAGCCCATCGCAGCCATGGCCCAAGCTCTCATCCGCAGTGCGTGGAGGTCTGGCAGAGCTCATTTAGGCCCACTCTGGCTGCTTCCCCTGTGCATACTTTCACCGATTTTTTTTTTTTTTTTTTTTTTTTCCCCCCCCCCCCCCTTTAGCTTCACAATATATGATTTAATCTATTTTTTCAGTAGCTTATCTGAGGTGCAGTCGATTTTGCATTAATTCTGAGTTAGTTTTCACACTTCATTGTGGTACAGATCTAATATATGAGTTACAATGTGAACAAGTTCCCCAGAATACTCTGTTTCGACCCAGCACAAGAGGCCTCCTTGTCAGCCAGTGCAACCTGCCCTCTGGGCCTAGCAGGAGAACTTGGCAGCCTGCATGCACCTGGAGCCAGGGTGGAGGGGTGTCCCCAGTGCCACATCTGGCCCCTGGACCATGGTGAGAACAGGGTACACTGTTTCTGAGCCTCGTTTTGTGAACTGGATGCCTGTCTTGCCAGATAAACTGTTCTCACCACAGGGCCAGGGCCGAGGCCCTGGCCTATCCCAGAAGCATGTTCCTTCCCGCAGGTGGCACCCCAGACCCCGACTGCGCTGTGTTACCCACTGGCATGTTGCCCTCCCCAGTAATAGCGTGATCAGCTTGAAGGCAGTGCTTTGACAGCCAGGGTCCCTGGTGTTGAGAGTGTGGCCAGGCCACACTGGAGCAGTGACATGGGCAGAGGCTGGCGAGCTTTGCACTGGGGTGCAGTGGTTGGGCTGCCTACAGGAAAGGCTTCTTGCGAGCCCCGGGGCTGGGGCTGTTTCTCCAGTCCCTGCCCCAGGGCCCTGGCACCTACTGCCTCTGTAGGGCCCTGGCCTCTGCCTTCCTGGGGCTCAGCAGCCCGTGTCCTTGCAGTCAGTGGCCTCTTGTGCCTGGCCCTGTGCCTGGCCACTGGCCTGGGTCCTGCTGCCTTAGACCTGCCAGGGTAGGGGCCTGTGAACACTAAGGGGGGGGCCAGGCAGATGGGATGAGAAGTCCTGTTTGCCTTATTTATTGTTGTGGGGAGGGTGGGGGCGTGGAGCTGGGGCTGCCCCCCCACTTGAAGCAATACCGCCGCGCTCGGGCTGGGGCCGGGAGGGCCCCTTTGTGTAAAGACCTATTTTTGTATGGACGAGCGCAATAAACACTTCCCTCCCTGCAGTGCCTGCCTCTCTGTTGGGGTCTGGTGGGGCTGGGCATTACCCTGGGGCCTTGGGGTGGCAGTGTGGTGGGATTGGGAGATGGGGGGTCTACCAGCCTGGGGAGCAGGGTTGGGCAGGGGGAGGCTGCAGGGTGTGGGGGCAGCCTGGCCCGCGGGAGGGGGAGAGGGAGGGTGTAGCGGTGGGATCGTGGCAGCGGCCCGGGGGCTTCAGCCCGGCCGGGGGACGGTGGGACTCCACGTCCCCTGGGTTTCCTGCTGTGGCCGGGCTGCTGCGGCTCCCGCCCTTGTCTTTGGGCCCGGCC
>NW_005842680.1:150182-155778 GCF_000455745.1 Alligator sinensis | reverse complement strand
CCCGCCGCTCCGCGCTGCTTGGTGCGGGGGCTGTGCCGCCCACGCCCTGCCCTGCCCTGCCCAGAGCTAGCTGCGGCCCAGCCTGGGCAGGGGCGGCCCCGCTCGGCGCCACCCGACAGGGCCCGTTTCTCTCCCTCTGTCCAGCCCGTGATCTGTCCGGGGTCCCGTGAGCATGGCCCAGCCCCGCGCCGCGGCCCTGCTCCTCTGGGTGGGCCTGGGCCTGGGCCTGGGGCAGCAGTTCCCCTTCCAGGACCCTTCCCTGCCTTGGGACCAGCGGCTGGACGACCTCGTGGGCCGGCTGAGCCTGGAGGAGATGGTGCTGCAGGTGGGGTGGGGGGCTCGTGGGCAGGGGGTCCCGAGAGGCCCCTGGCCCTTCAGCAGACTGGGGCATCCTGCGGAGGGGGCTGGGCAGGAGTTGGGCCATGGTAGCTTGTGGACCCTGGTGGGATGCACAGCCAGGGTCTGGAAGGAGCTGGCTGCCCCTGCTGGCTCTGCCCCGTCTCTCGTGTGGGGCAGGTCACAGGGTGCCCACAGCCCGTGCTGCCCCATGCCCACCCACATCCGCCCCACAGATGGCAAGAGGTGGTGCTGGGGGCAACGGGCCAGCACCGGGCATCGAGCGGCTGGGCATCCAGCCCTACAACTGGAACACGGAGTGCCTGCGGGGCGATGGGGAGGCCCCCGGCTGGGCCACTGCCTTCCCCCAGGCCCTGGGGCTGGCCGCCTCCTTCAGGTAGGGCTGGGGGCTAGGCAGGCAGTACCTTGCCTGGAGGCTGGCTCTGCCCCTGCCCTTCTCCAGGGCAGCTGCTGTGGTTCTGTGGGGTGGGGAGAGGCTAGCTCTGGGTCTCCCCCTGCCTGCCCCCCCCCGCCCCCGGCACCTCAGCTGTGCCCCTTGCCCCACAGCCCGGAGCTGATCTACCGTGTGGCCAATGCCACAGCCACTGAGGTGAGAGCCAAGCACACCCATTTCATGGCCATGGGCAAATACAGTGACCACACAGGCCTCAGCTGCTTCAGCCCCGTGCTCAACATCATGCGTCACCCGCTCTGGGGCCGCAACCAGGTGAGGGCCACATGGCCCGGGGTCCCAGCTGCAGCAGCAGCAAGGAGTGGGGTGCGGGGGCAGGAGCCCCAGTGAAGGTCCTGGCCACAGGGCTATAACAGGGACGTGTCCTGTCTATCCCGCAGGAGACATACGGGGAGGACCCATTCCTGAGTGCAGAGTTGGGGGCAAGTTTTGTGCAGGGGCTGCAGGGCCCCCACCCACGGTACATCAAGGCAAGCGCAGGCTGCAAGCACTTCAGCGTGCATGGGGGGCCTGAGAACTTGCCTGTGTCCCGCTACAGCTTTGACGCCAAGGTGAGGGGGGGGGTCCAGACAGGCAAGGCCAGGCTGGGGAGGGGTGGCACTAGGGAGCTGTTGGGCCAGGGCCAGGGGCCAGCAGGGCTGACCACATTGACCAGGCTGCTCCCCCTGGCATCCTGCAGGTGGGGGAGCTGGACTGGAGAACAACCTTTCTGCCCCAGTTCGAGGCCTGTGTCCGTGCCGGCTCCTACAGCTTCATGTGCAGCTACAACAGGTGCCAGCGGGGCTTGGCTGGGGAGGAGGGAGGCTTGGCAGATTCTGGGATGGGGCCATGGCCCGGCAGACGCTGTCCTGTGCTGGGGACAAGCTGCCCCCACGGGGGAGGAGGGAGGCTGGGCAGATTCGGGGATGGGGCCATGGCCCGGCAGACGCTGTCCTGTGCTGGGACAGAGCTGCCCCCAGTGGCTCAACACTGACCCGCCCTCCCCCAGGATCAACGGGGTACCGGCCTGTGCCCATGAGCAGCTGCTGATGGGGATCCTGCGTGAGGAGTGGGGCTTCCAGGGCTATGTGGTGAGCGACGAGGGTGCCGTGGAGCTGATCCTGCTGGGGCACCACTACACACACAGCTTCCTGGAGACGGCTGTCGGTGAGCTGGAGTCGGGGGCTGTCCCAGGGGCCCTGCTGCTCCAGCTCCTGCTGCTGCCTGTTCCCAGGGAGAGCAGGTCGGCATGAAGTGGCTCGCAGGGCAGCAGAGGCCAGGTAGTGGGCTGTGGCCTGGGTTGTTGCCTGGGCCCCATCCCCAGCTATCACCACCTGGCACAGATGTCGCCCTGCTCAGTGCCCCAGTTTCCCCAGGGGCAGGGATCCACCTCTCCTCCCCCATAAGCCTCCAAGGGCTCAGGAGCCCTGGGAAGGGCTTTGAACCTCCAGACAAGAGCTGCACAGGTGCCTGAGCTCACGGGGGCCCTAGGTGACTGATGTGTTGCTTTCCTCCTACTGTGCAGCCGCAGTGAATGCTGGCCTCAACCTGGAGCTGTCCTACGGCCTGCGGAAGAACATCTTCACCCTCATACCAGAGGCCGTGGCCCAGGGCAACATCACCATGGAGGTGGGAGCCATGGGGCAGAGGTGGTGCCAGCAGAAGGCATGGCACCAAGGATGTGCCAGGTGCTGGCTGCCCTGGGGGCAGGGGCCTCAGGCTGCTCCAGGCACCAAGCTGGGGCCAGGGGGCCCTGGGTGAGGAGGAGCTGTGGTTGCCCCTAGCTGAGCCCCTGGGTTCTTGCAGACAGTGAAGGCGCGAGTGCGGCCACTCTTCTACACACGTCTGCGGCTGGGGGAGTTTGACCCACCTGAGATGAACCCATACCATGCACTGGGCATGGACACCGTGCAGAGCCCAGCCCACCAGGCCCTGGCACTGGAGGCTGCCATCAAGACCCTGGTGCTGCTGAAGAATGTGGAGGACACGCTGCCCCTGCGGGCCCAGGACCTGGCAGGCGGGCGCATTGCTGTGAGTACCCCCCACACAGACACACATGGGAGATCCAGGAGCCGGGGGACCAGGGGCTGCCTGATCCCTGGGCACCCTCAGTCCCTCCCACAGGGCATGCACTGCTCCCTGTGGCCATGGGCAGACACCACAAGGGCAGAGTAGAGAGAGTGGTGCCCCGAACCCCATTCAGACTGCCGGACAGTGCCGCCTGTCCCCTATGATCCCCATCCTGGCCCCTGTGCAGCCAGCACATCCTGTGGCCAGTGCCTGGTGCTCCCCAGTCTGCACTCCCCTGTGTGGGGGCCCCGTGGCAAAGCAGGCAGCCTCCCTGCCACTCTCCTTCTCTCCACAGGTGGTCGGCCCCTTCGCTGACAGCCCCCATGTCCTGTTTGGGGACTATGCGCCCGTCCCAGACCCCCGGTACATCGTCACTCCCACATAGGGCATAGGCTGCCCCCTGCTTTGCAACCACCCCCAGGGCAGGTCTGGCTAGGGCAGGGGTCATGCAGGGTGGACACCATGGTTTGAAAAACTGCCTGGCTCCTGCTCCTGGCCATGCCCCTTCCCTCCACTGCCAGGGCCAGGGCCAGGGCCAGGCAACACAGTACATGTCCTTCCCATGCCACGCAGGAGGGGCCTGGAGGCACTGCCAGCCAATGTCAGCTTTGCGGCTGGCTGTCGTAAACCACAGTGCCTACACTACGTGCCCACTGAGGTGAAGGCAGCCGTGCGGGGGGCCAACATTGTCATTGTGTGCCTGGGCACAGGTACTGGAGGTGCAATAGATGGGACCTCTGTCCCTAGAGGTGGGCATGGGGTGGGGGTGCAGCTTACAGGCAGCTCCTCTGTGGCTTGCGGCTCTCAGCCCCAGGAAACTTTGGCCAGGATGAGGTCCACAGGTTGCCAGACTTGGAGCCTCTGCTAAGAGGCCAGGCCCCTCATGCCTTCACAGGAGGGGCCTGTGGTAGGGGCTGGGGCCAGGGCTATCCTGCTGTTTCCAGAGGCTCTGCCCAGCCTGGTCTCAGGGCGCCTGGGGCAGCAGGGGACAGCTGACAGCCTCAGCTGTTTCTGCCAGGGATTAACATGGAGTCGGAGATGAAAGACCGGAGGGACCTGGCTCTGCCTGGGCACCAGCTGCAGCTGCTGCAGGACGCAGTGGCCGAGGGTGAGGCAGCACGGGGAAGGGAGCAGGGAGAATGCTGAAGCTCCTAGGGCAGGGGTGGGCAAAATGCGGCCCGGGGGCCGGATGCAGCCCACCAGGCCATTCTATCTGGCCCACCGGGCCCCTAAAAATTTTAGAAAATTAATATTAATGTGCCCTGGGCTTTCTGTTACTTCAGCCCTCGATGGCTTGCCAAAACTCAGTAAGCGGCCCTCTGCCCAAAATAATTGCCTGCCCCTGTCCTAGGGGCACTCCCAGCCTCCAGGGGGGGCAGGCCAGTGGGGAAGGGCCTCTGCTTTGTCCACCAGGGGCTTCCCAGGACCCTGGAGGGGCAGGGAGGGTAACCTGCAGGGACTGAGGCCTTGGTGATGTGCAATTCACCCAGAGCCTGGAGGGGACTGCGCTTGGGGTGCTGCCTAGTGCTGCCCTGCTCAACCCAGCCCATGCAGGGACAGGGGTCTGTGCTGAGCCCAGAGTCCCTGGGCCCTGTTGCAGGGAGCGTCCAGATCATGTGACACCCCTCTTTCCCATCATCCCTGCAGCTGCCGGACGCCCCGTCATCCTGCTGCTCTTCAACGCCGGGCCCTTGGATGTGAGCTGGGCCCAGACCCACCCCAGTGTGCACGCCATCCTTGCCTGCTTCTTTCCAGCACAGGCAGCTGGCACTGCTGTCACCAAGGTGCTGCTGGGCCAGGATGGGGCCAACCCGGCAGGGCGGCTCCCAGCCACATGGCCAGCTGGCATGCACCAGGTGAGACCGATGGGCCTGGCCCTGCTGCTGGGCTCAACATCGCTCAGGATCTCCCCAGGGCACTCACCCCCTGGGCCATGGCTGCCTCACACTGTAGCAGTGGGGTGTTGCCCATGGCCAGCACAGCCTAGTGCAGACCCTGCCAGGGACCAGCCCCATGCCCCCCACATGCCTGCAGCCAGTGGGCCCCTGGGTGGGCCACCTTGGCCTGGCCTAGCATGTTGCCAGGGGTTGTGGCTGACCTCACCTGCCCCATGGCTGCAGGTGCCAGCGATGGAGAACTACACCATGGTGGGGCGAACGTACCGGTACTATGGGCCAGAGCCCCCGCTCTACCCCTTTGGCTATGGCTTGTCCTACACCTCCTTCCACTACCGGGACCTGGTCCTGGATCCCCCCACCCTACCTGTCTGTGCCAACCTCAGCGTCTCCGTGGTGCTGGAGAACAGGGGGCCACGGGATGGTGAGGAGGTGAGCGCCACTGGGCATTCATGGCACAATGTGGGGAGAGGGCCACATTGCTGCAAGGTTGGTGGGGGTGGGGTGGTGCCTGGGCTCCCTGTCACTGGGTGGGGTCCCCCCACGTTGCCTCCCGGGCTCTGGGGCACATGGCCAGAGGGGTGGTGGTGCCAGGTGGTGCCCAGAGTGGGAGATGGCCTCTGGGTGCTGGGTGAGAGCAGGTGGGGGCATGGTGCTGGCCTGGCTGCCCTGGGGCTGTGACGCTGCCCTTGCAAGGGCTGAGCAGGGTGGCTTCCTGCTGCCCCCAGCTCCTGACTCCTCCTCCCCGCCCCCCGCAGGTAGTGCAGCTGTACCTGCGCTGGGGCCGCCCGTCCGTGCCGGCACCGCGCTGGCAGCTGGTAGGCTTCCGCCCGGGGGCCCTGGG
>NW_005842680.1:137132-148566 GCF_000455745.1 Alligator sinensis | reverse complement strand
GCCTGCCAGGAGGATGCTTCTGCCGGCAGGGACCAACATGCCGGGCTGGGCCTGCTGCCTGGCTGGGAGGAGCTGCGGCCTGGAGGGGCTCCGGCAGCCCTGGTGCCTGGGTTGGCGGACGTGGCTGGCAGGCCCAGCGCCCATCTGGGGATGGTCAGGGCGAGGGAGCAGCTGTGCCCTGGCACCTCCTGCTCAGCTGCTCACTGCAGCCCTGACAGGCTGGGACGCCCCTACCCAGAGCTGGGGGTCGAGCAGCGGCAGGGGCTGACTTGGCCTCTGAGCCCCAGAGCAGAAATCGGTTTCTGGAGGGAACCAGTCATCAAGAGCCTGCGAGTGGGTGCTGCCCTTGGCCAGGCTTCCCAGGCACTCTCCAGGCCCTGAGCCTGGCCCCAGCCTGCAGCCCTGTGGCACCCTCCCAAGCACCTGCCTGCTCTGGGCCCGGCTGGAGTCTCCCCAGGATCCCTGCTGTGGCCCGGGCACTGTTCTGGGGTGTCACCCTCTGGGAGAGGCAGCCCCCAGCCTGGGCAGCGCTGCAATACTCTCCACCCGGTCAGGCCCCGGCCTGCCTGAGAGCACAGCCTGGGGGCCGGAGGGGTGTGAACCCCATCCTCCCACCCTCTGCATCGGCCCCCTCCCCGTTGCCAGGGGCTGCAGCCTGTCTGTGCAGGGGGGCTCTGGGCCCACACCGCCTCTGCCATGCTCAGGCCTCTGCTGTCGTGCTTCCCTAGGCCACAGCGAGTCCCACTAGCACTTGGGCTGGGCTGGGCTGGCGCTGAGCAGGCAGCAGCACCTCCTCAGCATGCTGGAGGGCTGCTGCTGCCCTTGGGGTGGGGGGCAGGGCTGGGCAGCCATGACTGGTGTGGGGTCAGGTCAGGAGGTGAAGGGAGCAATGTGTGCTCAGGACCGCTGGGCTGCCTTGCAGGTGGGGCTGTGTTGGGCATCAGGGTGAGGCCACACTCGGGCCAAATGTTGCAGGTTGGCCTGTACTGAGCTCTGCCCCTGTCTCCGCAGCTCACGGGAGGAGTGGGGGGGGGGCTGGGCTGTGGCCAGCAAGCGTGGACCCTGCTGACCCAAGGGTTTGTTTTGGCTCCCAGCTCCTGAGTGGCCCCAGCCAAGTGCTCTTTGGCCCTGGGTCTGCTGGTGTCCCAGGAAGGCTGGGCCCCACTGCTGTGACTAAGCATTGTGGTGGCAGGGCGTCTGTGCCTGCAGATGGACTGTGAGGAGGAAGGCAGGCAGCCTCCTCCCCCTCTGCCCCGTGCCTGTGCTGGGAGCGGGAGGGACAGCTGCTGTGATTCATCCGGCCCAGTCTGTGCCCGCTGTGGCAGTGTTTGAGGCGGGGGGGAAGGAGTAGTTATGGAGCCTGCTGAGCCCTGGGCCTGTTCCCCGTCCCCAGGCTGATGCTGAGCCCCTTGCTCTGCAAACAGCTGTGGTGTTTTCGGCCCAGCCAGCTCCTTCGTGACTCCAGCATCCCTTGTTTACAGCACACTCAACAGAACGTGTGTTCCCCCTCTGAAGTGACTGTGCTGTGCCACACATGCTGCTTTGCTGTGTGGGTTGGGCCATGCCACGCCACACCGGGCCAGGTAGAGTGGGTTGGCGCTCTGGGGGCTTGCTGCTGCCTGTGCCACAGTGCTGAGTGCTTGTCCCTGGGTGGGATCCAGTTGCTTCCACTCCTCTCCTGGGATTTTTGGTGTCTCATGACAGTATCAGAGGCTGTTTTGCTTCCAGGTGGAGCGAGAGCAGTGGGAAGTAGCAGCACTCACCCCCCTGGAGCCATGGTAACATGCCTCTGGAGAGAGAGGAACCATGGGCAGGGGTGCCCTTGGCTCCTGGGCAAAGGGGCCTCCCTGGCATTGTCCTGCAGCAAGCAGGGCCTCACTCCCGGCTGGGGTCAGCACTGGAGCCCTCTGCCATGTAGGGCTTTGCTCTGTGCTGTTGCAGCCTGGCTTGCCTGTGCTGCTTGGACCTGACCCCTCCAGGTGGCAGCCTGTGCGTCTGGCTGGGCTGGTGCATGAGCAAGAGGGTGTGTGCCGCTGGCACGCCTGTTGGGAGCTGCGCCGATAACGTCACCCAGGTGTGAAGGATACAGTAGCTATTAGCTCAGCCTAATCCCCGGGATGTCACGTGTGGGCATGTGTGTGTGTGTGTGTGTGTGTGCACACGTGTACATGGAAGTAGTTAGGCATGCCTGGGACATGGCCCAGATGCTCATCACACAGAGCCAGGGAGCTGCAGCGTGGCTGGCAGGGGTGTAGGGTCTGATGCCAGGGGCTGTGTGGTTCAGGGGAGGGGGCTGTGCCCCTGGAAGCAGTCCTGATTTGCCAGGCCCCGGGCAGGCAGGCACAGCAAGGAGGGGAGACAGCCTGTGCCGTGGGGGTTGGCTGCCCCCTCCCCGCCCCTAGCGCACTCAGGGTGGGGGGATGAGGGTGCTCATGCCTCGAGGCCCTGGCATGATGGGGTGGGGGTGGGGCAGAGAGGCAGCTTGGCACTGGATCCCTGCCTTGTGCTGGGGAGTCTTGGTCTTTGGGGTCATCCAGCTGGTTCCCTTCCCTCTGGAGCTTTCCCTGCCCCCAGCCGCATCCCAGACAGCCAAGCTGTGGCCAGGCAGGGCTGCGCTGTGCCCTGGTGTGCAGGGGCTCCACAGGGGACTGGAGCAGGGGAGCCAGAGCAGCTGGGTGGTCCCAGGAGGGAGCTGTGTGCTGCTGGCCCCAGCACTGCCCCTGGGGCTGGTCCCTGCCCAGCACCACCACCCTCTGCACTGGCAGCCCCTCCTTGCCAGCCGAGCAACGTGTCTCCAACATCCAGTTCAAGCAGCAGTAACTAGCTGCCCACAACAAGCTGGCCTGGCCAGGAGCTGCAGCTGCATAGGAAAGCCTCTGCCCCACTATTCCTGGCCTGGACCATGGACTTGAGGGCTTCTGGCAGTCTACCCTCCTGTGGGATCCCATATGGGCTCCAGGGCAGGTCCCAGTCTGGCCCCACCCCTCTGCTCCCATTTCCTGCCACCGCCCGCCCATGGGTGCAGATTGCTGGGAGCAGTTTGAGTGCCTTCCATCTGTCTGAGTCAGTCTGTTGGGCACAGCCTCATAGGGTGGCTGCACGTCCCATGGGGATGGGGCTACATGCAGGAGGGGCTTCTCCAGGCATCCCTGGGAGCAGCCCAGCCCAAATTTGCTCTCCATGGCAGCATGTCCGTCCCTGCCTGGACACTGGTTGTGCTTGGGGCAGAGGGGCCCTGGGGTTTGGGTTTCTACAGTGCCCCCTGCCCACTTGCTGCATTACCCCAGCATGCAGAACCTACTGGTGCAGGCCCCAGAAGAGCAGGGGGGGCCAGGCCCATGAGCACTCAGGGAGGGGGCTAGCAGCACGTGTGTGCATGTGTGTGCCTGAGTGCAAGCCACACCCCCCTGGAGCCCCCCACCCGCAGCCTGGGTGCATTGTGGCATTGGGTTTCAGGGCAGCTGCTGGGATGAGGTGGTGACAGGGACAGATGGGAGTGGGGCCGCGCCAGATCGGCCGCATGGCCCTGGCAGCCCTGTCCAGTGGCCCCAGCTCTGCTGCGCTGTTCTGGTGAAGTTGCAATGCTCCTGTCTGTCTGGACAGCTGTGTGGCCAGCTAGCAGTGCTTGACTCCAGCCTGGCTCTCCGCTGCCCCCCGGCACTCCTGGTAGCCCATGCCCATGGCACTGCTGGGGCTTTGCATCGGCCTCCCTGAGTTTGGCTGGAAGCAGGCATCCCCTGTCCCTGCTGTGGCAGGAGGGATGTGGATGCCCAGAGGCCCCTTGCACTGCTGCTACCCTGCGTGCCTGCCCAGACAGCCTGCCATGCAGCTCCAGGGCATGATTCAGGACCCATTTCTGCGCCCACCCAGCCACCCACCTGCCTATCTCCGACCATGCCCAGGCATGGGCATCTGCTGGGAGGTGTCCTCCTGCCCTTGAAGCCTTGGCTTATCTGGCAGCCACTGGCCCTGTCCCCAGGCTGGGCGGAATAGGGCTGTGTCTCTGGAGGCATTTGTCTGGCACCAGGGGCGGTCGCTCTGAGCCAGGTGGCTGAGCCTGTGGTGCCCAGGCAGCTGCTTGCACTGGCCTGGGGGTACCTGTACCCTAGGAGTGAGGGGACAAGCTGCAGAGGCCAGGCAGAGGGTGTGGGGGGAGGTGGGGCACATGGCTCTGGCTGCAGTGGGTTGCTGCCCCATGCAGCAGCCATGCCCCGTGGTGCCCTTCTGCAGCCCGTGGGCCTGGATTGTTTCATAGTTGGTCCGGTCGGAAGGGACCTGAGCAGATCATCACGTCCGACCCCCTGCCATGGCAGGAAAGAGTACTGGGGTCAAACGACCCCGGCGAGGTGTTCACCCAGCCTCCTCTTAAAGACCCCCAGGGTAGGAGCCAGCACCACTTCTCTTGGAAGTTGGTTCCAGATCCTAGCCGCCCTGACAGTGAAGCAGTGCCTCCTGATATCTGGCCTAAATCTGCCCTCTGCCAGCTTGTGACCATTATTTCTTGTCACTCCTGGTAGTGCTCGGGGGAACAGGGACTCCCACAATGCCTGCTGGTCCCCCCAACCAGTTTGTAAATGGCCACTCGATCCCCCCGTCAGCCTTCTCTTGTGGAGGCTAAACAGGTTCAGGTCCCGTCGCCTCTCCTCGTAGGGCCTGCCCTGCTGCCCCCTGACCATGCAGGTGGCCTCCTCTGGACCCTCTCCATGCTGTCCACATCCCTCCTGACGTGCGGCGCCCAGAACTGGACGCAGTACTCCAGCTGCGGCCTGACCAGTGCCGCACAGAGGGGGAGGACCGTCTCCTTGGACCTGCTTGAGATGCATCTGTGGATTCATGACAAGGTGCGGTTGGCCTTCCTGACCGCGTCCCCACACTGTCGGCCCATGTTCATTTTGGCATCAATAATGACTCCAACATCCTTTTCTGCCTCTGCCCTGATGGGAAGGGAGTTCCCCAGCCTGTAGGTAATCCTGCTGGTCCTTCCTCCCCAGGTGCAGCACCTTGCACTTGTCAGTGTTGAAACCCATCCTGTTCTCATCTGCCCACCCCTGTAACCTGTCTAGGTCCCATTGCAGCCTATTCCTCCCTTCTAGCGCGCCCACATCCCCCCACATCTTAGTGTCGTCTGCAAATTTGAACAGGGTGCTTTTTACCCCTTCGTCCAAGTCGCTGATGAAGATGTTGAATAGTGTGGGCCCGAGGACCGAGCCCTGGGGGACCCCACTGCCCACATCCCGCCAGGTCGAAAATGACCCGTCCACCACCACTCTCTGGGTGCGGCCCTCCAGCCAACTAGTGACCCATTTGACTGTGTAGGTGTTGATGCCACAGTCCCTAGTTTTTTAATGAGAATGGGGTGAGAGACAGTGTTGAAGGCCTTCCTAAAGTCCAGAAAGACTACGTCCACTACTACTCCTGCATCTAATGATTTTGTGACCTGGTCGTCGAAGGTACCAGGTTGGTCTGACAGGACCTGCCTCGAATGAACCTGTGTTGGTTGCCCCTAAGCATGACCTCCTCTGCTGGCCCCTCGTGGACATGTGCCAGGATAACTCTCTCAAAAAGCTTACCCAGGACTGAGGTAAGACTGACGGGCCTATAGTTTCCTGGGTCCTCCTTCCTCCCTTTTTTGAAAATGGGAACCACATTGGCCCTTTTCCAGTCCTCTGGCACCTCGCCAGAGCACCACAAATGCTTGTAAAGCCATGCCAGAGGTCCCACAATAACCTCGGCTAGTTCCCTCAGCACCCTGGGGTGCAGATCATCAGGACCAGCTGATTTAAATACGTCCAGTCCCTCCAGAAGTTCCCTGACTAGGTCCTCACTGACCCTAGGTCTGGGTGCGCCTCCCCTGGGACCTACGGGGGTCCCAGTGGGAGGGGTGACCTGGTCCCTGATCAGAAAAATGGAGGCAAAGAAATTGTTAAATAGGTTAGCTTTGCTGTCTGGTGTGACGACCAGATTTCCTAGTGTGTCCTGCAGAGGCCCCACATTACCCAGTACCTTCTTTTTACCCCCTATGTATTTAAAAGACTTCTTGTTGTCCTTGATCTGGGTAGCTAGTCCCAGTCCCATCTCCGTCTTGGCCTTCCTGACTGCCCCCCGGCAGCCCCGAGCAACAGAGGTGTAGTCCTGCCTGGTGATGCAGCCCTCTCCAGCGGCAGCTGGGCCTGATCTCTGGGGGCAGGGGCAGGGGCAGGGACAGGGACAGGGCATCTCAGCAGCTGCTGTCCAGCTCTCAGGAGCACTGGGCTCACAGCTGCCTCCTGGGGTGGGCGGATGCTGAGCTGTGCTGGGGCTCGGATGGGGGATGTTGCTTCCTGCTGCTGAGAATACCAGGAAGCCGGGGCTGCCTTTGTTCACCCCACCGCAGCAGCCCTGGCATGGCCTGAAGACTCCCTCTGGGGGCCGCATCCCAGCCTCTGTCCTGGCTCAGTGGGTGCTGGAGTGGCTGTGTGGCCGTCCCTGCCCAGGGCTGGTGCTGCCACTGGGGCTCATGGGCTCCGCCGGTGGCATCAGTATCTCCGGGGGTCGGAGCCCTCAGGGCACTCTCACCAACACAGCTCCCGTTTCCAGGCGGATGCTGGGTTTGGGCCCAGGAGCCCAGGCCTCGAGCAACTGCCTTTGTGGCCCTGGCCTCTATATCTGAGGGAGACCCTCTGTCCTGGGCACTGGCAGGCACTCAGCTTGGCCCTGCTTTGTGCTGCACATGCAACTCAGCTCCCCCGTGTGGGCGCTGCTGCAGTCCTGTCTCCAAACGGGCCCAGTGCCTCCAGGCCTAGGCTCAGCAAGCTCCTTCTTGGCCCTGTGCTGCCCTGTGCCCCCTGGACCTGAGAACACTTTGCAAATGGGATTTCGCCCTCTGGCCATGGTGCTGGCTACCTCAGCAGGTGTAGGCCCCTGCCAGAGACTCCCAGTGCCCTCTCCCTGCCCGGGTGACAGCTCCCACCGTGGTGACTGCCAATGACACAGTGGCTTCAGGGTCTGAGTGCAGTCTGCCCTGCCTTGGTGTGTGGGCATGGAGGTGGGGCTAGAGCCACATGGAGCCGGGCAAAGAACCCAGGCATCCTGTCAGTGCTGCCAGTCCCACAGCAGTTCCTGAAGTTTGGGCTTGATGGCAGGAGAGCCTGGCCCCCCCACAGGACACTGCCCTGCAGAGGTCCCAGGATGCTGCCTTCCCTTGCTGTGTGCACAGCAGCAGCAGGGTCACCACACGTTGGCTCCCTGGCATCACTGGCCCCTTCCCAGGATGGGGACCTGGTTTCCTGGCTGTGCACAGCTGCTCCCTGCTCTAGCCCTTTGGTGCCTGGCTCCTCTTGGACTGGTGGCATTGCCCGTCCTGCTTGCTGGGGTCAGCAGGTTCCTAGGCCAGGCCTGCCAGGAGCACGGCACCGTGGCTGTGTGGGGACCCATGTGAGAAAGTCGAGGGGGAAATTCCCATGGATGGGAGCCCTTCCAGCTAGAGGGCTTGCAGCAGGGTCTGATGGGGTTGTGATCTTGGCCACACTCCCAGCGTGTTTCTAAAGGGGTTACAGAAGCTGATCAGCCCTGCTCTGAGGGTCCTGGGTCTGGCTTTTGTGACTTCAGAGTCTGTAACCAACCAGCTCCCCCTCGCCTGGGTTTGTTCTGGCTCCAGCTCCAGCCCTGGGAGGAGACTTCGGGGCTTCCCTGGCTGCTCCCTGCTTGTTTTTGTCAGGGTGATGGTTGGGGGTGGGTGGGCCACTTCCTAGACAGGCCACCCCGCCCCAGGATCTGCTGCTGCCTCCGCATGCAGCCACGGGCTGGCTTGGGCCTGTGCTGCAGCTGGGCTGGGGAAAGCCGGTGCTGTCATGCGTGCACATGTGTGTTGAGGGTGCACACATGTGCGTGTGTGCACCCCCTCCAACTTGGCTAGGCCAGCACTTGATTCAGGGTTGCTTTTCATTAGCTCCCAAGGATAGAGGAAGGACAGACACGCACATGCACACGCACATGCACACGCCCACACGCAGACCATTTCTGGCTCTCGTTGCTGGTCACGCAAACTCCCCAGGGTGGGGAGTGGGTGGAGGGGAGTTTCCTGGCAGGGGGAGCATGTTGCTGGGCACACAGGTGTTCTGCAGGGAGTGTGCTCCAGGCCGGCGAGTGCAGGAAGGCTGACGGCCCCTCCAGGTGGGGGTGCCAGAGCAACCTCGGGAATAGGGAATGCACCGCGCTGCCTGCCTGGGTTTGGCGCTGTGCAGGCTGAGCCCCGGCAGCTGGATGGAGGTAGGCGCCTAATGCAGGAGCACTGGTAGCTATGGGGGCAGGCTCCCAGGCCCAGGCTGCAAACCAGGCATGCTGTGCTCACTCGCTGCCTGCAGCCCTCCAGCACAGGGCTGCCCCAGGCGCAAGCGTGTCCCTGGCCCTGACGTAGGTGCTGGAGAAGCCTGGGCCTTCGTCTCCGTCTTCTCCCGCCCGGTCCCGCCCTGGTGTCTCACTTCCTGGGGAGCGGCGTAGCTGTGTGGGGGGAGGGCTGGGCAGGCTGCAGCTCGCTGCCTCGTCGCAGGCCCAGGCGCATTCTTGCGGCATTAGTTAATTGCTGTGCAGGCTCCATGGGCTGCTGGGGAGGGAGGAGCTGGGCTGAGTGATGTCAGGGAGCCTGCGGAGCCTGCTCCCCCCGAGGGGTCGGGGGGTCAGCTGGCAGGTTCCAGGAGGCAGTTGCATGCCCTGTTGTGACAGGTGCTGAGGGGGTGCCTGCCCCTGCCGCTGTGGCTTGCCCTGCCCCTTGCCACCCGGGAGCTCCACCCTGGGCCCAGTGCTTTTTGGGGGCAGCTTTATCTGAGGTGCATCTACAAGTTTATCAGGGGTGACCACCAGTATCTGGGGGAACGTTTGTTCACCAGAGCGCCCCAAGGGATGATGAGGTCGAATGGTCACAAACTACTTCAAGACCGTTTCAGGCTGGACATAAGGAAGAATTTCTTTACTGTCCGAGCCCCCAAGGTCTGGAACAGCCTGCCACCGGAGGTGGTTCAAGCGCCTTCATTGAACACCTTCAAGATGAAACTGGATGCTTATCTTGCTGGGATCCTATGACCCCAGCTGACTTCCTGCCCTTTGGGCGGGGGGCTGGACTCGATGATCTTCTGAGGTCCCTTCCAGCCCTAATGTCTATGAAATCTCCCTGCACCTGGAAGTAAAGGCTGCAGCTGGCTGCTGCAGGAAGAAGGGCGGCTTTGTGCCCTGTTGCCCAGTCCCTGGTGCCTGGTGGTGCTGGTTGGCCGGGCGGGTGCTCTGTGCATTGTGTGGGGTGTGCGCTGTGCCTGGCTCCTAGGCCTGGGGGAGACCACAGGGGCATGGGCTGTCATTTGACCGCACTGTGGGGCTCTGCCATTGTGCTGCAGGGCAGGGGCTGGGGGCAAGGTGGGACATGGGCTCAGTGGTGCCTGTACCTGGCCAGGCGCTCTGGGCCCCCCTGCAACCTGATCTGAAGCCGCCAGCACTTTGGCTGTGGATCATGTACTGTGCTCTCCACCCCAGCCCCACCGAGGGCTGGGCCCACTGTAGCCAGCGGGCACTCACTCCTGTACCCAGCAGCTGCTCCTGCCCTTGCCCTGTCACCAGAGGGCAGGGCTGGAAGGGTCTTGAGAGATCACTGTGTCTGCCCCAGCCCCACTGTCTCTCTCTAAATCATCTCTGACCATCACTTTCTGAACTGCATGTGCAGGCTCCCCAGGGCAGAGACCCCAGGGCTTAGCCCCCCATGCTGGGGCTCTCTCCCATGGTGGCCACCCCTGCCCAGGCTACGTGGGGGTGGGGACCATCTGGCAGCCCCATCAGGGGCCAGGATCCTGGAGCCTCTTGCCCTACCAACTCCTCCCTGGACCTGCTGCCCCTGAGGTTGCTGCTGCCTGAGTCAGAGGCCTCTTTCTCTGCTGCGGGCACGCCTGCTCTGGGCACACTCTGCCAGGGTTGGGGTAGGAGACAGGCTGGGCCCAGGATCAGGGGTGAGGCTGTCCTGTTCTCACAGATTCGCTGCCCCCTCTTGCCCCTGCTAAGCAGCCTCTTTGCTCTGAACAAGCCCCCTCCCGCACGCAGGCCCTAGGGGTAACCATCAGCTTTCAGCCACCATGGCCTGCGGCCCAGGCCTGGGAGTGCAGGATGGGGGCTGAGCGTGGGTGGCTCAGCTATCCCTCTCCCCTCAGGAGTTTGGAGTTGAGCAGCTTTCAGTATCGGTTCCTGTTTCAGGGCTCAGGCAATCTCTGGCTGCAGCCTGGTACGTGCAGCCCCCCGTGGCCCAGGTGCCCTTGCCCTGCCCCTGCCATCGAGCAGTCCTGAGTGCTGGGATGGGGGGACTGGTGCCTGGTGCCCTGTGGTTGCCCAGGGCTCTCCAGCCATGTGTGACCTTCTCTTCTGCTTGTTTTGCAGCTGAAGCCAGGACCCCAGCTAGAGACGTCGTGTGCCCCGAGAGCAACCAGCCCTGCGCCCCTGCCAGTCCCCACCCGGCACAGAGCGACCAGACCTGTGCTGCTGTCACACCCCTGGGCACCGGGAGCCTTTCCCCTCGCAGTAGCCGGCACCCCCCTGCCACCGGGACCCCCCCAGGAGAAATGCTGCCTGCCACAACCGGCCAGCCTGCTCCTGCCCTCACAGCTTCTCCAGCACCTGGCCCAGGGCAGACGTGCTCCCCTGGCAGTGAGCAGCCTGCCCCTGCCAGTGCCCCCCTGGTTGCAGAGGGGGCTCCTCCTCAAGCCGAGAGCCCTCCTGGAGGCACCACACACTCCCCGGCCATGGCAGCCCCCATGGGAGATCCTGTGCCTCCAAAAAGTGACCAGCCTCCTCCTGCTGTGGCTGCTGCTTCTCCGCCTCTGGCCACAGTGGTTGCCAGCCCCCGGCCCAGGCAAGGTGCGTGCACATCCCACAGTGGGGCTGGTCTGGGCCTGGGGTGGTTCTCCTCTGCCCCCATTGCACTGTTTGTTTGGCCAGCCTCCAGCTAGTGCCAGGCCAGGCCTGGTTGACCAGGCTGGGTTGGCCCATGCTAGGTGTGAGATCCCCTGGGGTACACCAAGGCCTGCAGTGGCTGGCTGGGTTCTGCCTGGCCAGGGCATCAACCCTGCAGTTCTAGGTGCTGGCCCCTGCTTTCCAGGGGGCCTGGGGTGGGAGCATGTGCATGCCCCAGGGAGCCCTGGACCTCCCTGTGTCTGTGTCCTGGGCTCTGCAGAGCCACTCAGCCTGGGAGCTGAGGCTGCCTGGACAGGGCCTGGCCCTGCTGGGTGCCTTGGAGCTTGCCCCAGGTGCGTGGACTCACCTGCCCAATGGGCAGCAGAGCAGATCCAGAGCACCATGCTGGGCAGGGCAGGGCAGGAGCATGGGGCTGGAGCTGCACACAGAGCAGGGCCATGGCGCAGGGGCAGGGCCAGCGCCAGGGTTGGCAGAGCCGTCCGGAGCATAGCCTTGAGCTGGTTTCCACTCT